>NC_080485.1:16445000-16745000 GCF_030265055.1 Doryrhamphus excisus
TCGGCAGGCTTCAGCGGCACTGACAGGATGATTGGCCTTCAGCCGTTTTGACACAGCAGCGTGCCTTTTGGGGAGGTGAACCCTGCATCCTGGTGTTGGAACACTGACAGTGACAGGAAGGAAGGTATTTGGAAATGCAGCCGTTAAAAAACAAATCATTGATTACACTGAAGGTCCACACTGATCACTTGTATTGGTGCGTAGTCGTTACACGGACCAAGGTTGCATATTTTGATGAACACCAGTAAACATGCTGACCCAAATGATAGCATTCATGTTCCCACGTTTGCATTTGAACTTGGCTGCTGACTTCCAGCCTGCACATTGACAATAAACGTGGCTCTTCATTCGCTGCATCCAATCACGAACAAGCGGAGTCGCGTTCAGGTGCTGAATTCTTTTCACACTTATTTTCCTGATATTGCATCCACTTTGTAAAAATGAAATAAATAATTAAACACAATTGATATACTACAAAACAAAACACACACACAAATCTATAAGGAAATTAAAATGTTACATTGTTCAAAATTGTTAAACAAATTTAAAAATAAGAAAAATACTAATGTATATTAAAAACAAGATATATCTATTTTACATATGTGTTTTTCCTTTTTTTTTTGCATCCCATAGTATAAAAATAAATCACACAATAGATATAATTCGGGGAAAAAAACAATTGAGAAATGTCAAATACAAACAAAAACACGGTAAATAAAGCATACAAATTCCAAAGTCTGGAATGAATGAATACAATAAAACAAAAAACTAACAAAAACCTCAGATAGAAGACGGATGGATGGGTGGATGGATGAATGGGTGAAAGCATGGATGGATGGATGGGTGAATGGATGCATGTATGGACGGATGGATGCGTGGACAGAGGGATGGATGTATGGATGAATGGATGGATGGATGCATGTATGGATGGATGGATGGATGCATATATGGATGGATGTATGGATGGGTGGATGGATGCATGGATGGGTGGGTGGATGGATGGAAGGATGTATGGATGGATGCATATATGGATGGATAGATGCATGTATGGATGGATGGATGGATGCATGGATGGGTGGGTGGATGTATGGATGGATGTATGGATGTATGGATGTATGGATGTATGGATGTATGGATGTATGGATGGATGGGTGGATGGATGCATGGATGGGTGGGTGGATGGATGGATGGATGGATGGATGGATGGATGGATGGATGGATGGATGGGTGGATGGATGCATGGATGGGTGGGTGGGTGGGTGGGTGGATGCATGGATGGATGGATGCATGGATGGGTGGGTGGATGGATGGATGGATGGATGGGTGGGTGGATGGGTGGATGGATGGATGGGTGGATGGATGCATGGATGGATGGGTGGATGGGTGGATGGGTGGATGGATGCATGGATGGATGGGTGGATGGATGGATGGGTGGATGGATGCATGGATGGGTGGGTGGATGGATGCATGGATGGATGGATGGATGGATGGATGGATGGATGCATGGATGGGTGGGTGGATGGATGGATGGAAGGCATTCCATGCAAAATGAAAAGCTACAGATTGAAAAAGTCAACAAGTCATCTAGTTTTGTCTGTCATATCCAGAGAGACCACGCTCCATTTGAAGTCATGTTTTGACACATGATGCGGCATGCTTTGGATCGTGAAAGGCAGAAACCATAACTACTTAGCGAAGGTTCCATCTTGTCTCTTAGCAGACACCACACACACGTAGCGTACACGGAGAGGCTCGCAACCCCGAAGTCCGCAGGGCATCTGATGCAGAATGTCAGCGATCTGTTCCGATGACACGGTACGCCATTTGCTCCGGCAGGAGCTTTTCCCAGCAGCACGACGGCGCTCGGGGTCAAGGAGGTCCTGGCCTGCAGGTAAATCTGCATCTCTTATACTCCAATTAATCTCCTGCCGTCCGCCTTTCCGTCACCAACCTGGAAGCGTCAAACTTCACGTCAAGCATATGTCACATTGCCGTCCATCCCGTGCGAGATGCGTTTTGCGCTCCATCCGACGTGGCAGCTCGTGAACGTGGCGTTTGACGAGGATGGGAAGTGACACCCACCAAACTCGGCGCGTCCCCCAGCCAGCTCCGGTGGCTCAGCGCCTGTCAATTCCAGCTCCGTCACTCGCACTGGCTCAATGGCAGCGCCTGTGACACATGTCACAAACTTTTAAATGTCTGCTCTTTTCAGCAGGATGGCTGGGCGTGCACTGCAGCCAGGGGAAGGATGACATTTGTATGGTGTGTGTTTGTGTGTGTTTGTGTGTGTTTGTGTGTGTTTGTGTGTGTTTGTGTGTGTTTGTGTGTGTTTGTGTGCTGTGGCTCTCTTCTTCCTGCCTCCTCAGGCTGTCAGGCCCAGTTTCCTCTGCGTATATCAAAACACAGACAAATAAACCTTGTCATTTTGAAACGCCGCCACTAGTGACCACGCTGCTGAACGACATGTCAGCTGGAATATGAACACACACACACATACACACACACACACACACACACACACACCTGGTGGAAGTCAGCGCCGAGGCTCTGGCAAACACCACCCGGCTGCAGTGGATTACAAGCTGAAGAGACACCGAGTCGTGATCTCTGACATTTCCATCTACCGTCTCGTAGTGCCGTACCGTGGCCTGCCAGCGCTCGGGGCCAGACAAACATTTGGGGGCCCCAAACCTTTACGGAGATGAGAAACATGGCGGTCAGAATGACTCGGACCTGCGTGACCACATCGTGTTTGTCCCATCGCACAACAAACATGTAACGTCAGGCTGCAAGGATCCCATGAGATGCCTTTCAGAGATGTTAGGGAGGGATGCTGAGCTTGGTTCCGCCACATTGTGTTTGTCACATCACACAACCATCTGTGCATTCACACATAAGGAGAAGTGCCGGCTAGAGTGAGAGGGGAAAAAAAAACATGATGAGAATGAACAAGGTGTCCTTTTGTAACATCAGACACGTAGACTGAAGGACCACATCATCTTTGTTTGTCATGTCGCACAACACTTTATCCATTCACACACTAAATGTAATAGGAGATGGAAATAAAGCAGCAACCCAAACTGAAAGGATGGTGAAAGATCATCTTCCATGATATTGGACAGGGAGACTTATAGTCATGTGACCCCAAAACTCATATTCCTATATAGTATTTATGTAGAATATCCATATATCATATATATCCCCATATTTTTTCCATAAATAGAATTTAGACAAAAGTCAACATCAAATGTGTGTGTAAAGTTGAAATAAAGTAGTATATTCTTTTTTTCCAAAAAAATATATAAAATATGAAATCTAACGTTCAATCTCCAGCGCAATCATGCTGCACTCACGTTCCCATGACGACAGGCGATAAACACGGTTGATGTCGTCTTTATCCAGCAACCTTTATACCGTCTTCTTGCTGTTCACTCCCGCTATGCAGCCTCTCCGTGTCTTTGCGGGGATATCCGATCTCTTGGCGTAGCGAAGATGTGCTCCCAAGTGTCAACAATAAAAAAAATAGTCATAAAAAATTGCCATTTTATGGGGGAAATACAGGAAATTTTGCTTACAATTGCTTACCATGATGTCAGACAAAAGGAGAAAATCGCATCACGTATGTTGCATCGTGCAACTGTTGGTCCATTCACACACACATAATTAGTCACTCTGAGAGAGGAAAACAAGAGACATTGCAACATTCAATAATCTACATAGAGAGAGAGACCACCATATCGTGTTTGTCCATTCACACACACATAATTAGTCACTCTGAGAGAGGGAGAAAAATGAGACATTGCAACATTCAATCATTTACATAGAGAGAGACCACCATATCACATAGAGAGAGACCACCATATCGTGTTTGTCCATTCACACACACATATTTAGTCACTCTGAGAGAGGGAGAAAAATGAGACATTGCAACATTCAATCATTTACATAGAGAGAGACCACCATATCACATAGAGAGAGACCACCATATCGTGTTTGTCCATTCACACACACATATTTAGTCACTCTGAGAGAGGGAGAAAAATGAGACATTGCAACATTCAATCATTAACATAGACAGAGACCACCATATCGTGTTTGTCCATTCACTCCCACCCAAAATGTTCACAAATATCATTTTACGTCAATCCTATCTATTACTGACATGCCTGACAAACAACATGCCCTCGATGGTCATGTGATCAAGAAGCAGCGTGGGCACTGAAGACTTTAGACGACCACTCTTCATAACGAGTGTTTACATTGAAGCGCTTGGTCATGTCAGTAATGAGCCAACGTATGGCAACATTGGCAGGATGCCTGACGGTTTTAAACCTCATCTCGTTTTAATGTCACCTTCATGGTTGCACATCCAATAATTGTCATACAATAAGGTCAACACTGGAAGGAATGCTTGGACTTGAATGCTTTATTGCTCAGTTTCAACTCAACCATCAGTTCAACTCAACCATCAGTTCAACTCAACCACCGCACAGAAAACAGACAACAGGAAGATTGATTTAAAAATTGCTTGCATCACAATTATCTTCAAATGTATCAAAATACAAAATGATAAAGTATTAAATATGGATGCAGCATTTGGACAAAGATTTGATCATTTTTTGGTTGACAATTTGTGTTCAGTCAAAAAAGGTGACAGTTTCTTTCCTCTACTCTTGAAAATAAGACGGAGCGACTGAGCTCCAATGGCAGTCTTTTATATAGTGTGTGTGTGTGTGTGTGTGTGTGTGTGTGTGTTTGTGTTTGTGTGTGTAGGATGTGTCCATGTCAGGTCTCAGGTGTGTGACCGTCACCCTTTCACCCTTGATTAGTGGCAGCAGTGGATGGGTGATCCATCATGGCTGTCAGAGACACGCAATAGGTTGTTTGTCACTCTGTGTGTGTGTGTGTGTGTGTGTGTTTGTGTGTGTGTGTGTGTGATGCTCAGGGAGTGTCTTGCAGAAGACAGAGTCAACAGCAAATATACTGATTGGACTGCAACATCGCCGGCAAGTGTCAATAAATAATAATGTCATGCGGCTTTCCGTCCCTCTCCTTCCTGCGACATCAGAGCTGGTCGTTCTGGATGAATCTGTTGCCTTCGGAATGTTTGCCGTAGTAGACGTAGCGGCACTTGGCGAAGACGCCTGGAAACACAACATTGTACAGTTTGTGAAGATGGAGGATCGTGTTTGTTACGGCGATGACGCAGTCAAAGAAAAGAAGCTAACCCTGATCCGAACCCCTAACCCTGCGTTTCCACAAAACTGTAAGATATCATTTATAAAATGTCCGACTGGGAAGGACATCGGACCGCCCCCACAAGGACGATGCTGCACCAGGTCAAGAGAGCACGGGTTAATGCATTTAACGGTCTTATAAAACACATGACATCATATGAACAAGATGCACTCGTCTTTTATGTCACTTGCTCCTTGCAAAAAATGCTGCAACTCCTCTTTACTGTACCCTTGGAAAAGGACTTTAGATGTGACAAAAGTAAATACATGAAATGACTTCATTTGGAATACTTCAAGTAGATGAAAAGGAGGTTTTTGCTTGCTGTCGAAAAACAAGAGTCAAGAGGTCACAGGCTCACTGAATCCCGTCATCCATCATGGACTCTGCTTCTAGGACGCAGACATGGTGGGATGGTGGGAAAGTTATTGCAGATACAAATTGGGAATACGATCAGTATAACAGGAACAAAAACAAACAAAAGGATTGAATTTTGGTCATAATCCACAATCATCACGGGTGGATCTGAGCATGCAGTCTTTGGGTTAACCTAACCCTAACTCAACTCTAACCCATAATCCTAACGCCTAACCCAACGCCTAGCCCAACCCTGACCCGTAACCCTAACTAACACCAACCACAACCCTTTAAGCCCAACCCCTTTAACCCTAACCCCCCAACCATAGCCCTAACTCTCCTAACCCCAACCCTAGGTCCAAACAACAACCCTGATTTACTGACTCTAACCCTCTAAGACTAGCCCTAGCAAGCCTACCCTAACCCCTAACCCCTAACCCCCATCCCAATTTGGCATAATTAATGTGTACGCATCATGGCAAAACATGGGTCTCGGTTCTGACAACCGATGGTGGCACAGTGAAGCTCCCACAAAGTCTGATGGTCTTTTACCATAGCCATGCACTTCCAAGAGCGTATACTACGTAGGTATCTCCAACTCCAAACACGTGTCTGATCCATTGTCACTAGACAGACCGCAGGATGCATTCACGGACATGCTAACATGCCAACAACATCTTTATTGTGTATAATTTTTCTGAATAAAGAGAAATACAAAGAAAAACAAGAAGTGGATAATCTTATCACTCGCTTTGTGACTCTTAAAGTGGAAGTACAATTTGCTGTGTATACGTATGCTCAGAAATCCCAGAATATAAACTGAAAACATGTGAATTCAACTTAAACGATGTGATGTATTTGAACGCAACTCCTCGTTGCTCATAATAACAGCTACGTGCTAGCTATGTGCTAGCTAAATAGGTTGTCAGTCACATGTGCCATCTCTTCACTTGATTTAAATATTCTGGTAATTTGGGAAGGTTGATTAATACATGTTATATGTTATATGCCCCCACTGGGTATTCAGGGGGTGGGGGCACGCTATTCCTCATTGTACCAAAACACAACAAAGACATCCTGTAGAGCTTTCTAGTGGTTCTGACAGGAAGTGGCGGCGGTTTCCTTGAGGGCCATTGAGTCTTCAGCCAGATGCCACTGCTTGATGAAGTAGGTGGACGACGGTGGCGGTGGGTGGGTGCGTGTGTGTGTGTGTGGGGGGGGGGGGGGGGTCACCTCTCTCCAAACGAGGCAAGGACAAGCGGCATTAGCGCTGTCACTGATCCTCTGACAGGAGAACAGATACGCCTTTCGCCAAGCTTTTTAAAATCGACATCAAGTGCATTACGGGGGGGGGGGGGGGGGGGGGGGGGGGGAAGGAGGGGGCGGGGGGTTGCGGGGGGTTGCGGGGGCGGGGGGCCGCTCCGAGTACAATCACGTAATCCAAAGAGACGCTGTCAAGGGCGGGAAGAGGATGGCGACTAAGTGACAGGAAGCAGAGACGGGGGACAGAGATACTGGTGCCATATTAGTGCCAAGCATATTCTGATGCCACCCTCGACTCTAAACCAAGCTGACACCTCGCACACTTCACATATATCTATATATATGAAGTGTGCAGACAGATGTGCACGCACCAGTCCCTCGCGGCATCAGTGGGTGTTCTTGTCAGGCTGCAGCGCCATGCGGCAGCGGCGGCGGCCCACGGGCCCGAGGACAAGCTCAGTCAATCTAAATCTGTACTTTGTAGTGGCGCGGTGCTCACCCGCCTCCCCCCGACTCCCCTCGTAGCCCGCATAGCTACTTGAGGTGATCCAAACACTCAAGTGTGAGAAGCTGTCACCTCCGATAAAATCCAGGACCGGCTCGGCGCCTCCTGCTCGCTTCCCTGGGTGCGTGAGCGGGGTATCGTACCACGTCGCTCGTCAGACTCGTGAGGAGGTTCCCAACTGCAGCTGCCACAATTTGCCCGAGGACGGATGCCGTGGCTGGAGACGGGACTTGACACTGCAGGACTACGGCTGCCTTATGATCACGGGGGAGACCTTTTACATGCACTGGAAACTCCTAGAACTCAATCCCTTCCTGCATGGAAGTGTGGAAGCTGTTTCCTCACAGGAAGTCAGAGAAATAGGAATAATTTATTGTTTGGATGAATACATCTTGGTTGAGCTTTTTATTAGCAAATATTAGCACTAAAATCCACTGATGGTTTG
Source organism: Doryrhamphus excisus (assembly GCF_030265055.1). Taxonomy (NCBI): domain Eukaryota; kingdom Metazoa; phylum Chordata; class Actinopteri; order Syngnathiformes; family Syngnathidae; genus Doryrhamphus; species Doryrhamphus excisus. The sequence continues at coordinate 16,452,806 of NC_080485.1, forward strand.
CTTCCAGTACTTCCTCAGTTTTCAATTTCTATGCAGCTTGTCCACACTTGGGTCGCGGGGGTATTGTGGTCCAGCTGGCTCTGGGGGAAAGGCGGGGTCAACCACGGACGCCAGCCAATGGTAGGACGCATAGAGGCAATCAAACATTCACACTTAGAGTCTCCAATTGACCTAACATGCACATTTTTGGAATGCGGGAGGAAGACCGAAGACCCGTAGAAAACCCACGAATGCAACATGCAAACTCCACACTGAGATGCCCCAGCAGAGATACCAACCCAGGTCTTCCAACGGCTCACATGCAGCTACTGACTCCCAAGACTGGACTGTTGTTGAGGTGGTATTGCAACGTCCTACAGTTCAGCCAAATGAAGACCGAGGGGTCCTTGAAGAGACATGACCCACTGAGCTACCACAGACTCCAGTAGACACTTCCTGGAGGGGATGTACTTGGACCTTTCCAGATGACGGCACTAGAGAAGCTGAAGCCCCCTGGAGCCTTCCCGCTCTGCTGAGGTCACCACTAATCCAAAGACTGAAGGGAACCGGTTCTTGGACTTTGATGAGCACTGATGCAACAAGAGAAGGACTAAGTAAGGGAACAACAATGGGACCATGGTTGGTCTTTTCTACTTGTTACGTCCCAGCTCTGTTTTCATTAAAAGGCTTTTTGGTGCATAAAAACATCGTCCAACAAGTTCCCTTCACAGCGAGAGATCCTGCTTATTACCACAGAAGATGGACGTAGACGGCAGACAGAAAGGAGCACGTAAACAACCTCTGGGACGCAACTTGATGAACTCGTCTTCCATGCCAAGTACCAAAGTCATCCTCGGTGGATCCCAGGCCAAACAGTCCACTTTCACAAAACCATAAGACACAGCGGGGGCGGCGTTAAAGTGACATGATAACAAAGCGACAAAGGAGGGCTAATGTCTGCCGAGGAACGGTCCGGCCTTCACACCGCGCGTCAGGCTACACCTGTGGTGGTTGTTCGAGAGGGTCGCCATCGTCTTGTCTTTATTAAAAGCCACTCAAGTCCAAAGCTTGGTATTGTTCTCTCGGCGAAGGCAACAATAGTGTGCGTTCATCAAACAGAATATCAACCTGTACGCAGCAAGCGTCCTCTCAATGGGGGCTCAAGCGAGCTACATGGGCAGGATAACCCCCGCCAGGGCAATATATGACCCAATAACAGTAGCGCTATATGAGACAGTAATACAGTAATAGCAGTAATACAGTAATACCTCTCTTTCCCTCATTCATTCTTTCCGAAAGGTCCAGAACTACAAAAACCCAAGTCCATTTTCACAAAGAAAAAGAATGCCGTTATAATAGAATAAGAAATCCCGTTATAATAAAACCTTGGTTAGCATACACCAAAGGTTCTGGTTAGCGTACAATACGGCGTGTGCTTTGTCTCGTCGTGTACTCCTTAAAGAAAAAGTTCAAAAATCATCTGCAATTGTTTTGTGAGACATGAACACATGTCTCTCTATTCTCTATCTGAAGATATAAAGATATAAAAATAGAAAAAGAGGCAGCCAATGAATGCACATGATGGGGCGGCCATGACAGGCCGCTACGAAAAGAGCTCCAACAAGGTTTCGGGTTTTCTGTCCATGTTATGAGTACCATGGAGTAACGGGTACGTTCATTCTTCTCATAACTCCGGGGTGTCCAGACGTTTTCCAGTCATGAAAAATGAAAGGATGCAACTTTTCCCTAACCTCATTTTCCAAAAGTAACAACTTTATTAGTTTGTTTCTCATAATATTACATGTATTAAAAATGTATTTTTGGTCTTTCTGTATTTAAACTCTGGGCTGCACGGTGGTCGAGTGGTTAGCGCGCAGATCTCACACTCACAGCTAGGCGACCCGAGTTCAATCCCACCCTCGGGTTTTCTCCGGGGACTCCGGTTTCTTCCCCCATTCCAAAAACATGCTAGGTTAATTAGCCACTCCAAATTGTCCATAGGTATGAATGTGAGTGTGAATGGTTGTTTGTCTATATGTGCCCTGGGATTGGCTGGCCACCAGTCCAGGGTGGACCCCGCCTCTCGGCCCAAGACAGCTGGGATAGCCCCCCCACGACCCTTGTGAGTATAAGCGGTAGAAAATGAATGAATGAATATTTCAACTCTACGATACTAAAATGACATCATTTTACTTTTAATCCCCATAATTTGCTAAATTTATTCTCGTAAAAATATTATTCCCGACTTTTTTATTTCGACTTTATTCTCGTAAAATCCGCACTGCTCTTTGCACCCCCCCGATCTAGGCGGTTGTTTTTCATACTCGGGTCTCCTGCATGAAGACCGGTGGAACGACTGTGTGCTGTTTGACATTTAAAGCGAGCAGTTCATTAAAAGGCCCACAAAACGATGGCGAGATAAGAGAAAGTCAGCGAGGAGAGCGAGGCAGAGAGGCTTTAATGATTGTTCCCCTGCATACAATCAGCGTGACTCTTTTTCAAGGGCCATCAATATGTCACAGACAGACACATCCGACGGATGTAGCTTTTAACATCAAGGTTATCTATTCTTGGCATGAATCCACTCGCTGTCTCCTTTTCACGTCCTATAACTTATTCCTCTCTCGGGCCTGTCTCTGCTGGAATCTCTTCTTTCCCCCCCAATTGATATTACTTATTCCTCCACAAGACCACCCTTGCGTTTTGGCCACTTAGCCAACGGTGCCATCAGGGCTGCCATCCATCAGGAGGGAAAAAAAACGCACTTGACCGAGTGAGGGAAAAAGCCAATTAACAAGGCAATTACGCTTTGGGTATTATCTCCCAGGAGGGTGGAAGAAGGGTGGTGTACAAGTGGGCGGGGCTCAAATGGGGTGGGGGTGCAGGGGGATCGATGCGAGAGTGGCTTATGAAGGTAAATAAATGAGGCCTTTTATTGTGCTCACGGTGACTATGTATGTGTCCTTTTTACTTTTTATTATTGATTACAGCAAATTACTGCTTTGAATTACTCTAGCCGGGATTTATTTCCCATATACAGTAATCCCTCGTTTATTACTTAATTGGTTTGAGACCCGACAGTGATGAATGAATCGAAGTCAAATATTTTAGCAGTTAGAGCATAGAAAACCTATTTATGACTTTATAAATGTGCTGAACATTATTGGAGTATTATTGGAGAAATGAAGTACATTCCACATTTCCACTCATTTGAGCCAATATTGTAGACGTCATAATAAAAAATAAAATAAAATAAAATAAAATAAAATAAAATAAAATAAAATAAAATAAAATAAAATAAAATAAAATAAAATAAAATAAAATAAAATAAAATAAAATAAAATAAAGTCATATCAGATATACTGATGTACTTCCTGTGGTGGCTATTGACGCATCAATGTAACATTACTGACACCTAGTGGCCAGTGTAGAGTACTATATGTATATGAATATAAACAAAGGACAAAAGTAAAGGTGTCAAGTAGATTCATGTCATGTTTCTGCTATGAGGAATGTACTGTACACCATGCTTTGCAATCGGAGAGAGCAAAGATGGCCGCCGCCGCCGGGTTGAGTAAAGCAGCATCAAGAGGCGCCCGTTATGTTGCTTTAATGATGCGCATGCTCCACTGTAGAGCACTTCATCATTTTAACAGCTGAGGTGACATCTGTCTCCCCGGCGGGGGACTCAAACCAAACTCCCCAGTGCAACTTTGTGAAATAAAGTGACATTTACCCTCCTCCAATAAAAAATATTTAGTCCATTAAACACAAATAGCTGTCGTCATGATGCATGCCCCCCACCCCCGCACGCTCTCGGGCCAGCTCCGCTTCCCCGACTGTTTACTGCGGCCACAACAACTGCAGCGACTGCATGTTCTCAACTTCAGCGTATTGATTAAACTTTTAAATAGCTGCCATATAACCCTGGGACATCAGGGAGATTAATTTGCGTCAATGTTCATCTGTAATTCATTAGCCATTTATACTCTCCACATCCACACAGGCTATCAGGGAAATGTGGGCCATTTTTCACCCAGCAGAAGCCGAGGAGCCCAGAGTGGGGAGGGAGGGCTGCCGTGTGTGGGCGTTAGCGTGGAGGGCCTGCCGACTGTGGAGGAACACCGCCATGCAGCGTGATCTCACACCGCTGCAAACTGCAACCACAACAATGAACATACGGTTTATTATTATCATATATTACAATTATTATTACAATTATTATATACACTGGCTGACTCCCTAAGAGACTGAACAGGGGGAGTTTCTTTAATTGTATTTGTACAAAAGCTTCACATTAAATATGTTTTTTTATGTGTGCTTATTTAAGCACATTTGACACATAAATAAAAGTACAAATACAAGGCATTCAGAAGACACATTCAAAGATGCAGTGGTGATACGTAGTATTCCACAGTGGCCACTAGTAAGGTTACACCAATGCAGTGGGGGTACAAGAGGCAGATCTACCATTCATTCATTTTCTACCGCTTATCCTCACGTGGGTCGCAGGCGTGCTGGAGCCTATCCCAGCCATTCCCCCCCACATTCATACCTATGGATATTAACCTAGTATGCATGTTTTTGGAATGGAGAGGAAGCCGGAATACCCGGGGAAAACCCACGCATGCACGGGAAGAACATGCAAACTCCACAAAAAGATGGCCGAGGGTGGAATCGAACTCGGGTCTCCTAGCCTGCGTGCTCACCCATCGGTCACTGTCTTATTTTCTCTGATTACGTCTACTATGTACGTATATTGGGTAATAGGAGTGTAAAGGTGACTATAGGGGTGCTATTTCAAGCCTAGACAGCTCTATTAATGTTAAAAAGCATATTTGGAAGGTCGTAAACAGAGTTTCTATGTCAACATTTCTAAGGAATCCTACTACTGGAAATTCACTTAACATGGTCGGCTCAGAGACCAATTATTATTTTAATTGATAAATGAGGGATTTTGGAATAATAAAAAAACGAAGCATTTTTATCTTTGCTAACGCAGGATTTACGATGCAGGGGTTGGACCTTGGTGTATCTTAACGACGTACAAGCGGTCTAAGCCGCTTTGATTGGATGGTTTATGTACGTAACGTGACGCCCCGACATTGTCAGCTGACTAAATGGCCGTAATCAAACAGCGGCATGACTCACTGATGGCTGCATTACATTTCCAAGCAGATAAACGCCTATCAGCCGTTGTACTTCCAGCCCACGAGGACGAGGAGGAAATTGAATTCCGGGGCACATAAATTTTGACTGAAGTATGATATTACTTCTGTGTGTGTGAGAGAGCGAAAGAGCGGAGGTGGGAGGGGGTTCTAATGAGAAAAATATATAGTGAAATTAATTTTAGTGACATTTATTCCACACAGAGTCGAGGGAGACAGTGGTTACAGTAGCTCTGGCGTGCGGAGATAAGAAGACGGGCGAGGATGGAGTTTCCCGGGATCGTCTTTTACCAGGCAGACGCTGTCATCGAGTAAGTTTCACGGTAAAGAAACGGCCAAACTCTGCTGTCAGCACAACAATGGCAATTATTTACCGCGGGAGCAGGTGAAAGACATCGTCTACCCTTAAGGGCGCTTGAAGACGCTAATGACGCCACTAATCACCTGCGCTCATTTTCTCCGTCAACATGTGCATCTGAAATGGCCACGCGGGGGGTGTGGGGGGTGTGACACTGATCGATTGTGTTCTTCATTAGGCCGTGGATTTCTAATTAAAAGAAAAGCCACAGATAAGTGTTTCAAACCTCTGACCACCACGGAAAACGTGAAAATAGCAATTAGAGCCTCGGCGGCGCTCCGTAATGTCGCCGTTAATAAGGGGCTGCTCCATGAAGGTTTAATCACTGGGACAGGATTCAATAACAAAAGAGCGTAATATTAATCACCAGAGAGTGATAACTTCACTGTTCATCTCTTTGACATTGGAGGAAGGGATGAATTAATGATGCTCTCCATCTGAACACATTAAATAATAATTATCAGGCAAAACAGCATGAAAGGGACTGCATAATGAACCCATTGTCAGGTCAATTACAAGCGCATAAAAGTCTTGAAAGGGAGGTAGCTTGTTAGTCCGCCGCCGCGCAAGGACACGAGTGGCCTCGGTGCAAGATGGGGAAAATATCACCGGGAGGGCAGCGAAAACGCATCTCGGCGGAACACGCCCACGGCGGCGAGGCGGCGAGCGTGCCGCGCATTGCAAATTGTCTGCAGCAAAGACAAATGACGTGACAATGACAGTGTTTTGTTGGCCGGCGAGCAATGTCGGTCGCTAAGAGCCGCGTTGACTAAACCGCGCACGCCGCGGTGGACTTCACGCCTCGTCGCACAAAATAGCACCTCGCCACCTGTCAGCGACCATTTCCATCACGTCAAAAGCGGACACCAAAAAATTTAGTGCGGCGGCTTTTGAACACGTGCGTGAAAATAGGAATTGATTTTGTGCTTAGGCCGAGTCCACGTGTACACAAACAGTTTTTACAAGGTTTTATTTTAACCCGACAGACTCAAAGCAGTCATCAAAGTCAAACCTGATGGACAAGCACCAACCTGGATGTTTCTTACATAACACTTCTTATATATTCTTTCTCCCGTCCATCCATCTGTCTTCTTCCACTAATCTGAGGACTTTCCTCTGTCTTGCTTTCGGCCGCTTGTACCTATCCCACTACCCAAAGCTCATGACCATAGACCATGGACCATGGACTTCATCACTGCGATCCGCCTGTACATCACACTTTCCATCCTTACTTGTAAACAAGACCCCAAGGTACTTAAACTCCTCCAAGGAAATGGCACACCACCCTTTGATTTGGCGATGCTGATTCTCATTCAAGCCGCTTCATACTCGGCTGAGAACCCATCCAGGGAGAGCTGAAGATCACGGTCCGTGGAAGCCAGCAGGACCGCATCATTTGCAAAAAGCAGAGACCAAATCCTGTGGCCACCAAGCGGCATCCCATCTGTCCGGTGAGAAAATCTGTCCATAAAAGCGATGAACAGAATCGGTGAAAAGGGGCGCCCCGTCGGAGTCCCACCCTCACTGGAAAACGAGGCCGATGTATTGGCGGCAAAGCGGATCAAACTCTGACACGTTCGTACTTCAATGCCATCATTTCTCCCACCGGTTATTAACAAGTAGGACCACCTTGCGTCATAAACATAAACAACAAAAGGTCAAAGGCCAAGGTACATTTTGGAATTTTAATGTTTAAGTTGTTACTCCTGCACCGAACCGTCTCGTTCCGTTTGGGCCACCCTTGAACCCTGGCAGGCTAACATGGCCGACCCCAGTGCCCCGGGTATGGGTGGCAGCCCTGCAGACATCAAGCACTCCTTAGTCCACCACATCCTGGTCCTTGGAAGAGCCCCCGTTATTAGAGTCATTTCAGCGCCCACCCTGACGCCTGTGAGGCACTTCTTCACTGGGGGCGCCCACTCCCCGCCTGTCCGACCGAGCGCCCGGCCAGCCGGACGGTGATTGGATGCGACACGGCGGAGGAGAAGGGCAACAGAAATGGGAGCTGGCAGGGCGAGGGAGAGCGAGAGAGGAGGGCGGCCACGTTGGCCGGGGCCCTCGTGGCGTCCGGCGTGTGCCCATCAACACGGGTGAGCGTTAGCCAAGAGCCACTTGTCACAATGATGGAAGGGCAGGATCAGTCACGTCAAGGCTTCATCTGACTGGAAGATATCAATCTCCCGGCCTGATCCAAGAGGACATGCTAAAATATCCTTTAACATTTGCTGTCCCACCTCGCCCGTGTGTGTGTGTGTGTGTGTATATGTGTGTGTGTGTATATGTGTGTGTGTCCCTTCAAAGTGTGTACAACCACCATTGTTTGCTGGCGCTTATTTTCACATGCCATTACCTCTGACTCTGGCACTGACAGTCAAATTATGATGGACAAAATGATATTTACCGCCATTTTTTGGAGACATTGTGAGGTGTTACATTGGAAGAAAGAAATCTAGAAAATATAAGACTACTTCCAACTGATTCAATGAGAAAAAAATAACAATAACAAAACAGTACAATCACTGAAAAGACAAATGAATACCAGAAGAAAAATAATAATAATAATAACAAGTGATATATAAAATATGCCATCTGCATTCCAGCAAGCTCCTTAACGACACAGAGAAGCAGCTGGATTGGGGTGGGGGGTGATGGGGGGTGGTGCGGGAGTTGAGTTCACTGCCTTGCACCTGAGCCTTGCCGATTGTGGGAATCGAATCCTTGGGCGGCGTTCTTAACACCTCATCCGCGGTTGCCCGGCGGACTTTCCGACTTTTTAAATTGGCAAAGCCAATCACTGGGACGGCTGCAAATATGAAGTAATAAAGCATATCCACTCCTGGCATCATGCGGGGGGGTTGGGGGGGGGGGGGTGGCCAGATGAAGGCGTGAGAGCATGATTAACTGCGGATCACCTTGTGAGGAATGATCTTGCCTCTTCTCCTCTCCATTTCCGTCTTCCTCCTTATCTGGCTCTCTTTACCCTTCCTCCCCCCAATGACACTCTTCGGACCATCCTCGCCCCCCCCCCTCGCACATCCCCCGACAGGCAGAATAATAACGCTCGTACATCACTGCCCCCGAAAAGTCCAATAACCTAAATCTTCACTTGCCACACACCCCGGGACTCAATTACTTTATTGACATGTAATCTTCATAAGGGGAGAAATATTGAGCATGTAAGGTCAGCTGGTTATGAAGACATATTATCATATTATCTGCATGAGGGTTGTAGGGGGCTCGGACCTGACAAAGCTAATTATAATGGTACATGTTTCAGAGCTCACAGCGTATTATCTGCTTGACTGCTTGGTTGAGTCCCAGCTGAGGTATGGCCGAGACGGGGATGAGATTTCACGACTAATAGCGGTCCCGGGATGTCTTCTCAGGGCACGGGAATTAATGAAGCCAAATATTATCGACTGCACATCACTGCGATAAGATCACTGATTTGTCAGGACTCGCTTGTCATCGGCTAATGGCCTCCGGCGTACCGTCGTGCACGCCGGCCACGGACGCTTTGGCCAAAGAAAAACAACACAAGTCCTACAATTTGGAATTCAAGCCAATTTTCACTGGGAAAATTAAAGGACGAACGTGATGATAACCATAGAACACGTAATATAGCTGGTCAACCGGCATGAGACTAACCAGAGAAGCCTCCGATTTGGAATTCAACCGTCAACAAGAGCACTGAATCAAATAGCAATCATTGAAATCATTTTATCAACACATTTTTGATGTTTTCACAAGCATTGTAATTGGTGTGACTAAAACCATAAAAGCACAAAACGATGTAATTACAGCCCATTAATTCCTCCACACTCTGTGCATCCAATTTTCACTCTTTTTACTTCATAAATCAGATCGTTTCATGGTTGAAAAAACTTGTTGTTAGTCAAATAATATCAATATTTTACCAAACGTTCATAAATTAAGCACTTCAAAGCATAAAAATGGCTGTGCGTTGTGATATGATATGTCGTATTCTACATTGGCCACTCGGTGTCGGTAATTACTTGTAACATTATCAGAGCTCTCTAAACATGAAATAACAACCCTATAGTCGCCTTTGCACTCCTATTACCCAGTAAATTACACATAATAAGAGAATATAAGACATAGTAGACATAAACAAGACAAAATATATGTACTCATACATGTTAGCATTGGGAAAGTTCTTTGTTCCTGTTCTGTAAGGTACTTAGCACCTCATCAATGTAACATTACTGACCCCTAGTGTCATTCTTCTGAATGAATGCCTGTGGACATTAAATAACGTTCTTATTGTCACTGCACTTACATACCTTATATTAGCTAATATACTGTATTTGACATGCTAATAGAAAATAAGACATGACAGAAATGTTAGCACTGCTAGCATAGTGGCTATTGGCCCGATGTAACATTCCTGACACCTAGTGGCCAGTGTGGTAGAATACTACTGCAATGGCACAGTAAACATTCACACAGGGGTTGCTGTCAGCCACAACTCATGCCGGTCACTGACACTCTCCACTCTGCTAATCATGCTAACAACACTCAAGGCAAGGCAAGACAAGTTTATTTATCGAGCACCATTTGTCATTCATAGTACATCACTTCCCAGCAACAGTAACCACCCATTCATGGTGGCCAATGGAACCGCAATAGTACTTTTAGTTTATTTTAGTTGTATTACATGATGGTAAATAGTATTGATGGATGGTCAAATGTAGCATTAATAAAGGTTTCAGGATGGCCTGGAATGAATTCTTTTGACTTTTTATTATTTGTTGTGGAATGAACTTAGAAGTTAGCGTTATGGAAAGTATTGCAGTCCCCACCGCTAAAGGGCCAGCCTTGAAAAATGGACGGCCACGGCTGTTATCACGTCCGTCCCAAGGTTATCTTAATGTCATCCTTCCAAGGTTTGCTTTTACAGTCTAGTGCCTGCTACATGAAGCAATAACGCGGCGGGGGATAATACAACGTATATTTCTTTAGCGAGAGGCTGGGAGGCTCGGCACAAAAGAACATATATAGTTTAGCCAGAATCATAACGGGTCACGGGGCGGCAAACAAACAGTCGGCTCGCCCAGAGACATCGCATCTGAGGGACACAGTGTGCAAATAAAAACCAGCACTGCGAGACGTGGACGGCCCACTTTGTCCGCCGCCATGCCCTCCTCGTCCGTCTTTCCTCCCAAACCGCCTGAATCCTTAACTCTCCGGTTCGAAAAGAGGAAAACGCCTGGAATCGTGAGGCGCGGTTCCTCGGCGCTGCCAAAAGGTTGTGTGTTAACACTCACTAATGGTGTCAAACTGACACATGTTTTAGCTTTCCGCTGAGGCGCTACAGGCGCTCGCAAGAACACTTCTTGTAGCAGAAGAACTCGGAGTGGTACTGGTCCGTTTCTTTAATTCCCCTGTGTTATTACAACCGTACCTCGTTTATGGCGGTTAATTAGTTCCACATTAACAACAATAACAATATAGGATTCAACCATAGAAAACATGGACACGATAATATGTCAACATATTAACTCCTACGCTGCAGGGTCTCAAGCTAGCAAGCTAACTAGTCTGCCTCAAATTTATTTCCTCTAAACTTAAGAAGCCAAAAATGTACCACTTCCACACGGAATGTGAGGAGAACTATTTTCATTCTGTGATGTGGGACGTAAAAATAGTGTTAAGGTATGGCAGGGTTAAGGTAATGTCATGTAAGCTAATGGCTCAATGTTTTCTGTCAACTATCTGTTGAGTTTATTTGGTTTTTTTAGTGGTAATATTTTTTCTTGCAAAATCATTTATTATTATTAATTTTATTATTACCCCCCTCGTGTCAATGCCCACCTCTTCATAGAGTCTAACTCGTGCTGTAACTTTTTCTTGGAGATGAATACATTCATAAATCTTTTATTATTATTGTTATTTGTAATATATTTTACAGGCTTTACAGTCGTCCCTTAAACAATGGATTATTATTACTATTTTGATTGATTTGATCAAAAACCTCTCCTCCCGCTCCATGTGGAAGTGGTATGTTTTGGCTTCAGAATGCAGTAAATAAATTGGAAGCTAATGAGTTAGCTTGTGTCCCTGCAGCACATTACAGTTCAGCAATGTGGTGTCAACAAAGAATAATTGGAGTGTAAAGGCGACTATAGGGGTGTTATTTCATGTCTACAGGGCTCTACTAATGGTAAAGATTGTACTTCAGTATCTAGAGAGCCAAAATGTGTTTTCTATGCCGGAATTATGAAACATTTCCATTGACTACTATTGAATCCTACTTTGTGGAAATTCACTTATCGTGGTTGGGTCTGGAAGCGATTAACTGTGATAAACAAGGAACGGCTGTAGCAAACATGCTCAAATCAAACCCAGAGCCCTGCCAAGAACCCACCAGTCAACACACAAGGTGGCGATTAGTTCCATCTTTTGTTTTCCTCCAGAAAATAAACACAATATCAGTTTTTGGCGTCTACGTCCAATACTGAGGCCATACGTTCAACAACCGCACGGGATGTCTCCTTCCTGTCAAACATGATGTCGTCTGATGGCCACCAAACGGAAGGTTTCATGTCGGGATGCATGACTGTCCTCCGGTGGGGGTGCAGGGGGGGGGGGGGGTGGGGGGCCTTTATATCACAACAATCTGGGCCGGGTTTGTGTTTTGGACCAAAAATGACTCAGTTGATCCGTTCGTCTCGCACTGCAGTGACACAGCACGCCAGAAAGCATCCACCAATCAAACGATGATGGTGAAAGAACTTGTCGGCTCGCATTACGGTGACAGAGAAACCTGCTCCGTCTGTTTAAAGCAGCTTCATCAGCAGAATCAGAGTGACAGGCTAAAAGGTTGTTTAGGGCTCGCTAGCATTTTCCGTGACCTCGCTCTTTTCAGTATGTCTCGGGACCCGGGTCCTGGAAGACTGGCTCCTATTAATATTTGCGACTACCTTGTAGCTCCACATGATCAGCCAGTAGCAGCTGACCCACAAAATGATGTTCCATCGAAGGCTAAATCAGAGAATCCCGGCAGTCACGTCCGTCTTTTTTAGCAGCGGTGAATCCAAACAACGCTCTTACTGCAATGAATAATCTAAACGGCGCATAATGTGCGCCGCGCTGCTCGTCTGACAACAGTTTGTGCTCACACATCACAGCTTAGTGTCTCCTCAATTGTATATTGATGTCAAGGCGGCTGACAATAAATCGCTGGATTCACCGGAGAGTGAGAAAACAGTTTAGACAATGGCCCGATGGAGCTTAACGTAATTGACAGATGAGTCCGACTCTTTCCACGCCGGTGCCTTTGGAGCGCTGACGACACCTGGGAATGAGTGTTTGTGCACGCGTGTGTGTACGGCCGGCCAGGACCCACAACTGCTAATTACCATCGCTCCTTCCAAACCGCTTGACAAACATGACACCGAATTAGCGAGTAGCAACAATCAGTACAAGTCAACCGTCTGAGTCGGACGACTGGATGAACGAACGCCGCCATGAGGGCACAGCCAGCTTTTAAGAAGTCCACTTTTATGCAAAATACAACCAAAAATAATGCATGTAGACACAATAATAACAACGATCAACACACAATGTAACCGCACCGCACAAACTATGTGGATATCTGAATACATAACAGTAATCCCTCGTTTACCACTTTTCCAGGCCCGACCATGATGGATGAAATAGAATAGAATAAATAAAATATTTTCAGTTAGACTTCCAGTTTACGGCCTAAATATAGTTTTTGACATGATGTGAGCCCTCTAGACATGAAATAACACACCGTAGTCACCGTTAGACTCCTATTACCCAATAATAATAATACGGCAAAATAAGACATACCGTATTTTCTGCACTATAAGGTGCACCAAAAGTCAACAAGGTGCCTTATGATCCGGTGAATTTATGTTTGCACTGACTTCCAAACTCTGTAAAAATGTTGCTGTGCTACTTGGGTAAGCGCTCCGCTTGATTGAGGGTTATAATCCGCCTTCCTTTGGGCCAAGGATACGTTCACTTTGCATATATAGGCATATGTTTGACTAATAATAGGTCATATTGTATATTAGTCCTGTTATAATAGCCACACCGTCCGCATACGGTCTGTACGATGCTCACGTTATATAACTCATAGCCACAAATTTGTTGATCAAAAATGCGCAAATACACGGAGAAAGATTTTCGCAGAGATTAGGACATGAAGGTACGCATTCAGCTTGATGATCCATCATACCACATGAACCAATAAGACGCATTAGTCTTACTCTGCTCTCCTGCCGTATCGTCCAATGTGAAACACCAGACACTTCAAAAGGTAAACACCGCTGGTAATATACAATAATTACCAGGAGGACGTGTGGTGGTGGGACCTTTTTAGCATGACAAGTTGTCCACCATCTGCTAACATATTAGCAGCTATTCATCAGCATGAAGAGTCGAGAGTCACCATGCACAGACAGACTCCGCCTGCTCGCCGAGCCATTTGTTTTCCGCTAACGACACACACACACACACACACACACACACACAAAAACCTGCTGGACCCAACATCCATCCTGCTGGAAGCGAAAAATACCCAAAACCATCTGGCAGCACGGCCCTATTGTAAATTACAATGATGGACTCCCACCATTGGAAAGCATGAAGCTCCACCGAGCGTGTCTCAGTTTTCCCCAACAACAAATCATCGTGGAAAATGAAAAATAGCGCAGCCGCTTTGGAAATACTGGAATTTCAAAGCCGGTTCTCGAAATAAGACCTTCCCTCTTGAGCTGATTTATGTTCTGCTTCTCTTCTGAGAATGACCCATGCAACTGGGAAGTAGACCAAAGTCCGACGCTCCACTTTTTCCCTCCTTTCCCAAGCGCTCCTGAGAGCCCATGTCCTTGTCCATCACGCTGACACATTGGGAGCGGAGGCCAGCACGTTACTTCAAACAAACATCTGGTTGTGCTTGAGCGGCTGCTGAGTCTGCGCCGCTCCGCAACGTCGTAAATAGCCAAGGTTTGTCTGCAACGGTCACGGACGATAAAGATTTACGAGGCGCATTTGCTTGCTGCTGTGAAAAGGCTCGAATGTTGGGAATGGTCGTATTTCATAGGCGCTGGACGAAGAAGGGAAAGCGTACGATGGGGGGGCTGGTTATCAAGAAGCTCAAGAAAGATGGCAGCAAATCTCGCGAGACTTCAGCTCGGTTAGTAGCTAAAGGATGAACTTAGCTTGTTTTTTAGCTTTCTTCAGGTTCCTGTGATGGTACCACAGAAGCACCAGCGATGGCCAAGAGGAAAGGTGGAAGTCACCTCTTTCCCTCTTCTCTCTTACCTGTCAGGTGACTTCAAAGGGTGAGCAATTTGACTTGCTTTTAGCTTTGTGAACATACTTCTATGACAAGGACAACCTTAGTGAACGGGTGACTTCAAAGGGTAATTTGGTTATTTAATTTCAGTTTTATTTGACAATCCGTCTCCACGTTATAATTCTGTGAAGAATTAGAGTGGTTAGAAATGATAACAATTCAAGATTTCTTCACAGGTGAGGGAGTTTACTTTTAGATTTTAGTTTTATTTAACAGTTGCTTAAATTCTCTATGATTCTATGGCGGTGGACCGATGTCTGTAAAGCGTGAATTTGACTTTTTCATTTTATTTTACAAACTACAACATTGGAATATTTATAAATTACAAAAAAAATACAGACGACAGGTGGCTTTTTTTTAGTTTTAGTGTACAGTTAGTAAGTTTTAAAGTTTTACTGTTCTTTAAGAAGTTCCAAATGAACAAAATAAATAAGAACAACCATTGTGGACATGTATAGAAATGGTGAGTAATTTTACTTTTAGTTTTGTTTCACAACTCCTATTTATAATTTCACCATATTTTACTTTTATTTAACCGTTAATTAACTCTGTATTCTTCTGGGACAAGGTTATCTGAAGGTTATCCATTTGAACAGCTGCCTTCAAAGGGAGAGTTCCAGATGGTCTAAATGAGAACAGCTATGGTTTCATAGGTGTGTTCAGAGACTGAGTAATTTTGCTTTTAGTTTTATTTCACTTTGTGTCAAGTTATTTTCCTACTTTGATGTCAGGTTATGAATATTATAAATGGAAACAACCACAGCATCATGGAACAGATTCCTTCAACTTTGGAGGTTCCAGTGCAGTTAAAAGGTGACGATGTCGTTATTTTGCTTTTTACAGGATATCCAAGCTACCCGGGAGACTTTCTCAGCTACATCAAACAGCAAGGTAAAAAAAAATCCAACCTGACGTGTCCTCAAACTGTGCACAAACAGAATTATTCAGGAAGTGTGCTAGAAGAAGAGCGCCACGGCGGTAATGGAGCGCTAATGACACTTGATGGAAGGCGGCTGGTGCGAGAGCCGCCACATCAAGAGTTCAGCAGTTAAAGCTGTCACGGAAGCCGAGGAGGTTATCCTGGCATTTAAATCCATCCACGCTGAGGATGTGCTGCTGCCTTCCAGGGTGAGTAACAACAAGGAGAGCTGCCAAACAAAAAAGGCAGCGCTCACTCCTCTGGACAGTGTAAGTGCAGGTCGGGTTTCCTCTGCCCTCCCTTCTCGTCCCACCTCATCCAACATTCCAGCCATCCATCTCCATGCAGGCCGGCCTTCACAACGTGTGCCAAAGATGAAGGAAACAGCCTGCTTTCATCATCATGGTGATGAGCTGCGAGATGCAGCAGGATATGTACGTCCCTGAATGGATGCGTGCCAGCCTGACAAGGTCACGCTCATGCAAGCCATCTCATCTTCACACGTCCGTTTACTCATCCATCACATTTCATCAGATATGGGGGGGGGGGGGTTGTCGCAGGTAAAGCAGGGTTTGACTTGGATATGTGGAGATGATGCAGGGGGGGCGTCCCCTGGTCTTTTTGGAATTGTTCTTTTTGAACACTTCACAAAGGACCGACTCTTTTGGATCACCCTGCATCTTCCCCTCTTTGAAATCCAATGGAGAACATTTGGAGATGGATTTATGAGTTTGTCCGTGAAGCCATCTTCACCCCTTGGAGGAACTGATTAACGTTGAGCCATGGCTTTAATCTTCTGTCAACATTTCATTTTAGTGCTTGTTTGCAATAAAAGCCAAAAAGTGTCAATCCATCCATTTTCTATGCCGCTTATCCTCACTAGGGTGGGGGTATGCTGGAGCCTATCCCAGCTGTCTTTGAGCGAGAGGCGGGGTACACCCTGGACTGGTGGCCAGCCAATCACAGGGCACATACAGACAAACAACCATTCACACTCACATTCATACCTATGGACAATTTGGAGTGGCCAATGAAGCTAACATGTTGCTAACATGTTGCTAACACGCATACATGGGGAGAACATGCAAACACAGAGATGCGATTCCCGAGCGGGGAATTGAACCCAGGTCCCCTAGCTGTGTGGCCTGCACGCCAAAAATCCACTCGGCCAAAAAGTGTAAACCAGAAATTCTTACGATCTTAAGATTGTGCATATTTGTTTGTGTTTTATTTTATTTAGCAATTTTAAGCTTGAAAATGCTTCATTTAGATGAGAAAATATGTGTAACATTTGCTGAAATACGTATGCATATATCAGCAAATGGCACAAGACCGACAAGGGTGGAAGAAATGGGTGGCCCCCACGACGCTGCAAGGGGTGATGGGAAAAGAAGAAGAAGACGCACATCAGGTATTGGGATTAATCATGGCGAGCTATAAACCATTTTTGAAAGCGATTCCTGTAATTCCATTAATAAAATCTTGATGGAAAATCTGAGAAAGTCAACGTCAAGC
Organism: Doryrhamphus excisus; assembly: GCF_030265055.1. NCBI lineage: Eukaryota > Metazoa > Chordata > Actinopteri > Syngnathiformes > Syngnathidae > Doryrhamphus > Doryrhamphus excisus. Next base: position 16,470,097 of record NC_080485.1, read on the forward strand.
TTGTTACTTCTTTTTGAAGTTTTTCTATTTTATCGGTGCATTACCGCCCTTGTTTACCTCGAAAATGGTACTTGTCACAAGTGTCGCAGAGTCACAGGTTTTGGGGTCCAGCCAAACCCCCGACTGACTCCTTAAGGCCTGTGTGAGATGACTTAAGATAAAGCAGAATACTCGAATAAAAGCGATTTACGTTGCAGGGAACGCCAAACAAAATTCCCAACTATGATGCAAAGCCATACAGATCATTCACACCGATCAATAAATCAACTTTCCCAATAAATTCAGTTGCGCGTTGCGCAAAGAAACATGAAGTCATCCGTCAAGCCAACAACCTTTCCCTTCACCAAGACGAGCGTCGACAGCGGCGGCGTAGTCATCCATTAGTCACGTATCGCCATCCAGATGTCTGGCGGAGGCGGCGATAGCAGCAGCAGCAGCAGGTGGAGATCCGCGTGAGCCCAGCTGAGCTTTAAAAGGCAGCGCTTAGCACCCACAGCTCCGTCATCTGGCCTCTCCCCCGGCCTCCACCAGCCTCTCGACAGCCCCATTCCTCATCATTTAGCCCTTTTTGGCAAAGCCCACGGCCCTTTTAATGGGCCGCACTGAACGCTTCCAGATGTTTGTTTATTTGTTGCGCTGCAACTATAAAACACTTTACTTTCCGTTTGGATCCGCTCCATTTTTCAGGGTGTTGGGGTGGGAGTTGCACATCACCCCCCCCCCAAAACAACACCAAATGAATGCGGCAAACAAATGTGATGCGCCCCGTGGGTGTCGTCAGGAAGTTGTTGTTTTTTTCTCCTTCTTGTCGAGCTTTGAAGGCAGCGTTCCTCCCGGGATTTGAATAACAGTTGTGCACCATTTAAGATACATCCATATAACCGAGCTGGAAGCTGGCCCGCAACAAGATTAAAGGGACCCGGGCTCATACTGGAAGGCATCCTTCCTTGTCTGTTTACGCCGCTTGTACAAAGATATCCCTTTCATTTACTCTTGTCACTGGTGAGGAATGGCCTGCTCAAATGTAATCTGATACCTGCTACTACTAGCGCTGCGTTTATTTACATACACACAGGAAATGAAAGGCATTTGATTAAAATATCCTGGGCGCGCACGGTTGTATCAATCAAGTCTGAGAGGTCTGTTTTACTTTGGCTCAGGTATAATTAGATCTGCGGAACAAACTTGCGTGTCATCCGTAGAAAAATGACAGTCTGACTGGCAATAAAAAAGCTGATTTATTGTTTTGCTAGCACAGATTTACATGACATGGTTCACGGCGCACAATCGGTGGCCCAAATGTATTTATGTATGCAGAAGTTATATACCGACTCCATTTCCCGTAATCTTACACATTTTTATCCCTTTTTCTTATAATGCTATAATTCTTCCTACTCCTTTTCAGACTGGTTGAATTATGGAAACATGAATTAAAATTTAAACTTCTCGTAGGGCTTAGCATAGCCAACAAATGGCCAAAAACACCAGTTCATCGATATCGATGAGATGTCTTTTCAATTGTCCAGCGTTTGGGGTTCAACCTTTGGGTTGAAAGACCGATGTTAGTCAATAGGTGTCGCAGAATTTGGCAAGATTAAAACGTGATAGGATTTCTCATTCAGAGAAAAACTGCCCCGTAGGGTTTAGGTCTGGGAAATAAATGGCAACTAAGTGGTTAATCAATATATTATTAGTGTTGGTTTTCTTCCTCTCTTGCCTCCAAATAGACAGAAGGAGGTTCACTTTCAGCACCTTTCTTCCATAGAACACCGGCATGAACGGGGTGAGCCCTTTTGTCGGTCATACGGTCTCTTTGACTTGAGCCACTCGCGTACACACAGAAGAGTAACATCCATCCATTTTCTACCGCTTGTCCTCACGAGGGTTGTAGGGGTGCTGGAGCCTATCCCAGCTGTCTTTGGGGAGAGGCCACCCTGGTCTGGCCAGCCAATCACAGGGCACATATAGACAAACAACCATTCCCACCCAAGCCGGAGTACCCGGAGAACATGCAAACTCCACACAGAGAGCCGAGGGTGGAATCGAACTTGGGTCTTCTAGCTGTGAGGCCTGGATGCTAACTACTCGGCCCAGAAGAGTAACTGTAGAAACTAAATGAGCAGAGTTCAAATATTAGCATACACTTTTTTTTAAAAGTCTTGTCTCCTCTCGTTGTCCTAGACCCAGTCTTGTTTGGCCTCATCCGGTGACACCCCCATTAGTCCACAGTCCCTAGACGTAGTGTCCTGAAGACCGGCTCATACGGAGACACACACGCCTGGACTCACTTGTGGACCGTTAGATTTAGAGTGGACTTGACAACGAGAGGGCGCCGCGACTTAGAGTCAAGGTGACAGTGGTGGAGGATCCTCGGGCCCCTCTGCCAGACCACACAGTCCACTCCACTCTGCGTCACGCCTTCAAGCAGACACTCCGGACCCCCCCGCCGCCACCACCACCGAGCTCCTCGCCTTGCGTCGACTTCCATCTCATTTTTAAGCCCCGTCCCCTTAATCTTTCCCTCTTGTTCTCTGTCAAGCTTACTCTATGAAACATATCTTCCCTTTAATCTGCCTTTTACTTCCTAGCCGCCTTGTTTCCTCTTTTCCTAGCTGCCTTGTTTCCTCTGCCTCGTCCAAGCGGCCAAGACAGGAGCTTATCTGGACTTTTGTCCTTGCTTTGCGGCGTCCTGCCACAGTGCTGCCATCCTCCGGGAGCCACGAGCTGCTGGAATGACCTCTGACCTGCCCCGACACGGGACGGACATGACAATACGGCCGCCCTCCCGCACGAAGGAACATGTTGATCTGCTTACAGGAAGTGAGTTCTTCAAGTCTGTCAGCACAAACCGCCAGGACAGAATCGTCAGCAGATGGCCCCATCCGAGTTGTTTATACCCCAAATTAAAGCCAGCGCTTGTTTGGGTTTACCATCAGATAAATCTTTCAGTTTAAGTTTGGAAAAAACAAACAAAAAGCAACAACAGCACCGAGGCGCTGATGTGAAGATGACTTGAAGGGCAAAGAGGAGGGCTGGATGGTGTGGAGTCAAAAAACCAAAAACAAATGGAGACTGTCACCCCGACTTAGGTTTGAGACGGAGGGGAAAATATTGCATCTGTCAGATCTCTTCACCTTTAAATGGACCGTTCTTAGCCAGGTCGGACTTGGTCTGAACCCCTGATGTTGACACTGAGCTGTCCTTGGTGCTGCGAGTCTCAGGGTGGATGACCATTCCATACAATATCTCCATATGGCGATCCATATGGGTGCAAGAAAACCAAAATAAATTGGTTTCACTAGGACTTTCATTTCACAATAAACAAATTGGAGAGGCTAACTAGTTAGCTCGCTAGCTTGCATTTGCTTTTTGATAATCCACTTAGACCAGGGGTGCTCATTAAGTCGATCGCGATCTACCGGTCGATCGCGGAGGTGGTACTGGTCGATCGCGGCGTGACATTAAAAAAATCCCAGCATCAATGCCGTCACTTGATTGATATACAGGGCAGCCATTCAGATGACAACTGAATGTTGCCCTTCGGGCGACCAATCAAATCAAACAACGTCTCTAAGTGCAGCAGAACTTACGATGTCAGCCTATCATCCATCCCCGTTACTTGATTGACATACAGGACAACCAATCAGATGACAACTGAATTTTGACCTTTAGGTCACCGCTCATGCGTAAACAACGATGCAAAGTGCTAAGCTAGTCGGCGAATTGCGAGATTTTAAGCCCTCGCTAAAGTTTATGGTCACTAAAATGAGTGAAGGAGCTGGACCAAGTAAAAAGGCAAAAACTGGACCAAGTAAAAAGGCAAAAAACATATAACTTCCATACGGATATGGAATATTATACGGATATTATGATACGGATATTATCCATGACTGATAAACATTTGGAAGTGTGCTTGAGGCTGGCTATCAGCAGCTACTGTCCGGACTATGCATCCCTGGCTGGTTCAATTCAGTGCAAGTCATCAAAGTAAACTCAGGTAATTACAAAAAATGTTAATAGTTAATTATGTGTGTTTTGCAATATTGGCTCATTTGGTTATGTAAGGTACATCAACATACATTGTACGTACAAATAATCCTCAATACATTTGAAAATAAATAGATGTTTTGCATTTTTGTAGTGGGTAGATCATTTTGACTCGGTCATTTTAAAAGTAGCTCGCATGCTGAAAAAGTGTGAGCACCCCTGACTTACACAATCAGTCTCAAACTCCATAAATAAATACGTACATTTTTCAATAGAAAACTGCATACTTATACATATAAACTTCATAAAATACAGTCAAAACTCGGGTTATGTATGCCCTAGTTTTCCAACAAAAGTTTGCCTCGGTTTTCGTACAATATTGCATGTAATAAGATGGTCTCTTTGCCCTCAACAAAAAAAAAATCAATTCATTCTCCATTTTTCATGTATTTTTTGTTAATATTTTGATTATAAAGGGGGAAAGTAACAACTCTGATCAATATGAGCCAGAATCATTGTCTCATACCAACAGATCAAGGTTGCTTCCACTCGTGTTCGACGCTCCCACGCGTACGTTCACACCAGATTTCATGTGGATTATTCTCACTATCAACACATCGATCAAGAAGAATAAAAATAGAATTAGTCCAACGGAATCAATAGATTCCCACTACTGTTGGGGTCACGACTTGTATTTACATAATCCACGGACGTAGCGATTGAGCGAAAGCATATTTCATCTTCTTGCTATTAAAAATGGAGAGTTACATATAACGGGTTACCTTGAAAAGGTTGTGCGGTCTAAAGGTCTTTGGTCTTGCCCTTACCTTTATGGTTCTTAGCGTCTCTGGATCCTCGGGGCAGAGGCGTGTAGGGCAGAGGCTGGTTCTCAAAGCCGGCTTCTTTGGACGTCTGCGAGAGAGGAGAGGAGACACGCAATGACTATTTTCATAAAAACGGCCTTGACAGCTTTATTATCATGGCAGCTAATCATTAAGATGAATACTGTATACAGTAGCATGGTCAAGTAGTACCGTAGTAGTATATTGTCTGTTCGGCACAATATTATGGTTGAAGGTTAAAATATAGTCTGTGGCTTGTGGTGGTACTTTTGACCAAAGGCTGGGTAGTAAAGAACACACTGTATATACAAGTACTTACTTTAAAAATACAGTATATGCATTTTTAAAGTAAGGACTTGAGCTTTTCAGGCATTCAGTCAAACCTGTTTTTTTTCCATTTTGACTGGGTTTTTGTGCACGTGTGCAACACTTGCCGAACGCATGGCGTTCACATAGCAAATCCACGCTGCCTTTCTCTGGTAACGCCAACAACTGCAAAAAAGATGGGACTCAGACGAGGCCAAAAACAGCCTAAAACCCAATCCCAAATCTGCGAGCCTGACCCCCAACCAGGTCAGGAGTTTGTTGTGTTTTTGTTCTTCGGTGCACTTTCAAGGTCCAAAACATCCTCCTTCCTTCCCGTAGCTTTTTAACCAGCAGAGGAGGTACTTTATCATGACACAGCGATATCTGATGCCTTTGCAGAAATACTTTCCTTTCCTGCAGGAAAGAATTCACCGGGCCTTTAATCATAGCAACTGACAAATACATATTAGCGATGGTTTGGCGGTGCATTTTTTCCCCCCTCCACTTTTATTGTTGTTCCTGTTACATGGCCATGCATAACCTTGAGAAATGCGATGGCACGCTCTCCTAAATGGAACCATATTTATCACGGCCAAAAGAGAGCACGGTGAATTGAAACAGATCACATAATGTACTCTCAGATAGGATCTCTGAAAGGCATTAAAGGTCGGGCCAGCACCAGGCTCACGTTACATCAACGCCGATGCAAAAAAGACTTTGCTACAAGAAAGAAATGGCGGCCGTGTTTTGACAGCAGCTCTCGGCCTCCGCAGTGGCTGAAACCTGCTAAGAGGCGTTAGCGCTTGTGTGCAGAATGCCGAAAAAGTAAGACCGGACTGCATACGGTGAAAGCTGATGCTTCTATCTCAGGAGGACCCGCAAACCTGTGGTCTCCCTCACGCCATCCTCAAGGCCTCATTTCCTGCCCAAGGCCTCATTTCCTGCCCCGCTCCAGAGATCACAAGCCCGGCCTCCAATCCTGCTGCTTGGCCACAATTACGCTTCCCGGTTGCCACGTTATTAGCGGCACCACCCACAGATCGGTGGGAGGGAGGGAATCCAGCGTCGGCCCACCCTGGTTCGGCTCCTGCGGGACCCGGCTTTCAGAATGGCCACCCAACCCTCAGACGACACCGCCCGTTCACCTCACGCCCGCTGATCAAACAAGCCAACCCATTCAACAGCTTTGCTTGTCACAATGCGTCCTATCCGGAGCGATGATTCCGCCCCGCCCACCCAACATCAATCAGCCCCCGCCCGCGTTCGCTTGTACTGATCCCCCCCCCCCCCCCCTCGCTGCCAGCTGCCTGCACTTAATACACTTCAGTCGATACCCCAGTCGGCAGCCGTGCTTGTGATGAGACAGCGCAAGTGAAGGATTCACTTTCAAGTTCTTCCCGTGACATTGAGGCAACCCAAAGCGTCCGCAAAACTCCAATCGAATACATGAATTCCAAAATAAATACATACGCTAACATCAAATGTGTCAAATATACATCCAAATAGATTTTAAATAATTAAGCATGGGAAAGAAAATATATGATGCATCACACACTGCGCCATTTGGAGGCTTTTGTGGAAATGTGTTGTTTAAACTTGCATTGGAGACTTTTAAAAACAAGATAATAATAATAATGATCATATTAATAATAATAATAATGATAATGATTATGTTAATAATAATGATAATGATGTTAATAATAATAATAATGATGATAATAATAATAATGATGATGATGATGATGATGATAATAATAATAATGATAATAATAATAATAATAATAATAATAATAGTAATAATAATAATAATGATAATAATAATACTAATATAATAATAATATTATAATAATAGTAATAATAATAATAATGATAATGATAATAATAATAATAATAATAATAATAATAATAATAATAATAATAATAATAATAATAATAATAATAATAATAATAATAATAATAATAATAATAATAATAATAATAATAATTCTAGTAAATGCTTTGCTATCTCAAACTAAAGTACAAATACACACCGAAGACTAAATGGGGATCTCCCACTGCTGACCAATGCAAATAATTTTTTTTGCTATTTTTTGTACATGGGTGTCCAAACTGCGACCCGTGGCTGCTGTTTTCTCCAAACACATATCGCTGGTTCGCATCCCGACGTGGGTCAAACATCAAAGATATACACTAGCGTGCCTTTTCAGGTTTTCACCCTCGTTGCCTAATTAGAAAAGCTAATCTGGAAAAAAAATAAAAAGTGTGACGTCCATACCCGGCAGTCTAAAAACTCCAAGCGGGGGTGTAATGTTTGCATCAGTGGAGGGTGCAAGTCCACCTAACGGGTTTCTAAACAGGTCACGCCTTCCCATGGCGGACTGATTCATACACACAATAAAAGTGTCCTCACTGATCCCCAAGGTGCCCTCTTCTTCATCTTCTTCTCCCTCTGCTTGTTCCTACACTGACCAGAGGGAGGTGCTGCTGTGTTGTGTATTTAGTATAACACTCCCTCCAAGCCCCCCCCTCTCTCTTCCATCCATATGAGTCTGCTCATCAAGCTCAGCATTGTTTTAATTTGCCAGGCCCGGGGCATATGCTGAGTGTTGGCATCATTATTGTCTCTGTGCGGCGTGAGTTATCACCACAGCTTATGATAATGCGCCGCAAATTTACAGGCGACGATTCTCTGTTAATAAAAGGCCGGGCAGAGGGGAGTCGCACTGGGGAAAAAGGAGGAGGAGGAAGAAGGAAGTGAGTGCAATAGGAAGCTCTGCTAGATGTCACCATGAAAGATGATGGTCACGCTGGATGATACATCACATCAGGGCTTGTCTTGTCTTCGCCTTTTCTGTGTTACGTGAATAAATGCTGATAAACCCCGAGGCGGTAGTGATTATTACCACCAATGTGTCACCGTGAGAGGCGGGGGGGGGGGGCAAATAGCACACACACGGGGAACATTCGACACCTCCACCGTGGACTTCTCCAAAAGATGACACTTGGAAGTGAGCTCGCTTGAAGGAAGAGGCGAGCGGACTGAACTCACGCTGACCCTGGACCAGCCGTGCTCGCACTTGATCCGTCTGCGAAATACTTATATACTTATATATATATATATATTATATATATATACTTATATAAAGTAGCAAACATCTACCTGCTGCTACAAACATAGAAATGGCATTAGAAATGCGTCATATAATTACTATTAAAACTACGATACTAAATGCTAACGACGGCTATTTTACAGGTCATTAAAGTAGTTGATATTATTCACGTTTCAATTCAATATGGCAATGAAGATGATTACCCATAATTCCTTAATAGTTGTCTACGAGCTGTGTAAGCTAGCCTTCATTGTTTATTATTTATTATTAGCTCATGTTTTACGTCCAGGATAAGACGGCTGTAAAAGTGATGCGTTCACTGACCTTGCTTCGTGTCATGAACTCCACTGTGGAAATGGGAGTTTTCTTAAACTATTACTTCCCGTTGAACAGGAAAAGGTGCTACAATGCTAACCGGACGCAACACGTGAACTGTGTACAATGAATGCTACGTAGCTATTTTGACTGACATGTTAGCGATGCTCAGGAATTATGTGTCATTGTGTTTATTGCCATCTTGAATTGTAAATTATTTGTGAAAAATATAACTAATTATTAGTAAAAGTCAAACATTGACTAGAAACTAGAACGCTATGTAGCTAGTTTGACTGACATGTTAGCGATGCTCAGGAATTATGTGTCATTGTGAATTATTTGTGAAAAATATAACTAATTATTAGTAAAAGTCAAACATTGACTAGAAAGTAGAATGCTATGTAGCTAGTTTGACTGACATGTTAGCGATACTCGGGAATTATGTGTCATTGTGAATTATTTGTGAAAAATATCACCGACTTTGATGACCTGTAAACTTTGTGAAATACTAATCATTAGTAAAAGTCAAACATTGACTAAAAACTAGAACGCTATGTAGCTAGTTTGACTGACATGTTAGCGATACTCGGGAATTATGTGTCATTGTGAATTATTTGTGAAAAATATCACCGACTCTGATGACCTGTAAACTTTGTGAAATACTAATCATGAGTAAAAGTCAAACACCGACTACAAACGCCCGTTGAATCTTTAGAAAACCCTTCAGAACACAACATTTTTGCAGCTCATCGACTTGAAATCGAAGCCCGGCCAAGTTAGGAAGCACCCAGGCCTTCCCGGGAAGTGCGACGTTCGGACACGGTCCCGCTTCGCCCGGCCTCACCCCGCTCCTCAAGACGGCCGGCAATACAATCTAATTACAGGCGCGCTACAGAGGGAGACCAGTGTAAACAGCAGGCCCGTTTTATCTCCTTATACATCTGGACAAGCAGACAAAGTGCTAAAAGGAAATAAATGTGGCCTGACAGCCACATGAAAGGGTTCAGCCAGGGGCTTAGCGCTACTCGGGGCACAGGAATGTTGTTGCTAAGCATCAGCCCGCAACCTATCAGAGCGCACGGAGGGCCCCGTCCTGCCTCGGAGAGCCAAGAGGGGGGCGCACGGAGGAACGGGGGCAGGAGGGAGGAGGGCTGACATTGAGGGGAGGCTTGGGACCGGAGAGGATTTTTGTAGCTTAAAGCAATTGTTGGAAGAAACAAGCCTTCTGTTTTGTTTTCTCCTGACACCACTTGGGCTTTTTGTACTTGCAAAAAAGACATGTGGAAAAATGTCTTTTGATATCTTTTCTCTTTGGGTCTATATCAAACTACTTCTTTTTGTGTATTTTGCATGGAACCCTTGTTCCGCGTCCTGTCTCTGTAAACTGCTGCCGCCGTCTGATCATCGGCGGAGATCAGAGGGGACGCAACTTGCCAACTTATTGGAGTCAACGTTTAATGTCGGCGCTTCTTCACTTTCATTGTTTTGTCTTGCTTTTTTTTTTTTTTTTTTAAATTCCAAGTTCAGAACAACACAAAAGAAAATAGAACATTTTTTTAAAAAATCAACAATGAAAAATCAACAACACTGCATGGTCTTGGTCTCAGTGTGTAATGAAAGGTGCCCTCATTCAACTGCAAGCAGGGAACAAGACACCTACAGGCCTGCATTATGTATGAAAGCATATGGTGGCAATTTACAGGAAGTACCCGCGTCCCTCGCTACATCGCCGTTCAAACATCGCTCCCTCACTCTGTGGTGGCTTTTCAAATATTAACGAATAAATCATCTGCTTTACTATGACCTATTAGTCAAAACTAGGGCTGTCAAATGATTCAAAAATAATCAGATTAATCACAGATTTGAACTAATTCATTGTGATTAATCTCAATGAGCAAACTATTTTCTGGACAAGGTCAAAAATGCACAAGATCGAAAAAAACATCCATAAGTCGCACTGGAGTATAAGTCACATGTTTTGCAGGTAATTTATTTTCCAAACTACTTGACCAAAACAGACATTACGTCCTCTTGGAAGGCAAGTTCTAACAATAAAAGAATAAAAGATGTAAGATATGCTAACACAATGCTTATTCAGCTACACAAAAAATAAACATGAACACAAAAGGTGTCCATGTGTCCATGAAAAAAGCGTTTATGGACCATAAACACTTTTTTCATTTATAAGTCGCTCTGGAGTATAAGTTGCAGGAACAGCCAACCTAGGAAAAAAAGTGCCACTTATAGTCCGGAAAATACAGTATGTCTGACATGCGAATTTTTACTGTATTTAACGAATAGAAAGGTAAATGATGATATATACGTAATTGTATGTATGAAAAGCTCCAAATGAACTGAATATGTCAATCAAGCCCAAATCTTGTCCTATCTTGTCTGACGCCTCGCCTAGCCTCACCGCTAATGGCGGCCGTACGCTTCCGTGTCACTAGCAGGCTCACATATGGAATATAGAATTAGGATTCAAAGTACAGCATATGGAACTATGGCCAAACCTCATGAAAAGTACCATCATCTAGTACTAACTATTGTAATTTATTTCCTTAGCGAGACGAGCCTGCGCCTTCGTTTAACAATCATTAACCGTTCCACTCCAATGAAGCGTCTCCTGGTAAACGCCTGTGATCGGTAATCACAAGAGCGACTGTTTTGATGTTTCACCAGCCGCCGTCGGGGCAAAAAGGTGAAAAGGCGAGCGTGCTGCTGGACGTTAATCATCCACGGCCGTGACTCACAGATGCTAACAAGGAAATGTTTGTCTTTTGGAATTTTAAAAAGTCATGCGACCTTTCCTTGTGGAGTCCTGCCAAGTAAGTGCAGGTGATTTAAAGTGCAAACGGAGAGCGGCGTTCCAGGTAAGAAGCACAATTAGCTGCGGGCTATTTCTTGTTTTGGCCGGTTTGACCTTTTCTGTTGATACTGATGCCACGGATTAAAAGTTAACCTTCTCTCCAAGTTGCTTATCTTACATCAAAATAGAAAAATATATCGTTAATGGCTTTTGCTGCGTGTACAGTGCATGATTATGATTTTATGTAACTACCTGAGTTCATTGCCTGTGACGGAAAGCCAAAGCTAACGATTTAGACTCTTTCAGGACTCAAACTGCCGGAGACGACGCCATGACTCTTGACATTGTACGTTACGGTCACAAATATTCCATTTGGGGTTCAAACTGTAGCTCAAACAAGAATCCAGACTGAATATTCAGACTTTCAGTCTATGGAAAAATAATAGTCCATATTAATAACCAACACTACCAACCAAGCTTTGTGCCTTGATGTGTGCCGACGCCTCGCAGACGGACAAAAATGGCTGCCGATCGCAACTAGTTAGTTATTATTAAGTTAACTAGTTAGCCTCTCCAATGTACTTATTGTAAACTTCATGTCCATCTTCATCTAACGTCACGTCCCATAACATTACCGATGCCGAGTGACCACAACACCTCGACTGGTCTTCCAATATCCGTTGACTCATCACAGGCCAGAGTCTACCCCAAAATCCATTCATTCTTTTTTCCATGGACCGCAATACGGTGAGGGAGCCACATCGGGACCGTGATGGGGCGAGGCATGAGTGCATTTCCAAATATTCCGGAGCGTAACTAAACTCCACAACCCCAGCAAGTCGGCGGTGTGACACATGATGAGGTTTTCTGTTCCGATGAGCTTCTGCAGCCAACACGGGGCCTGTTTTCTGGAGTGTAGGATGTTTAATAATTGAAGACTCCGGGAGCGGGCCTGTCACACCGCCTTGTCTCCGATGTTGCCTTCGCAATTAGAAGCCAGGAGACATTTGAAGAGGACCCAGAAAAAGCGTGGCAGGGAAAAAAAGTGACACGTAAACTTAAAGGAAATTAGCTCTTCACACGATGGCAAACGTGAAGGTTACTTAGCGATGCTTAAACTCAGACTGCGGCTGTGTGAAGTTTGTGTTTGACTCCGCTACCAAGACGCCCGTTTCCTTGCTTGGGCTTCAGACGACGTGATCGCACGTGGAATGAAAGTCATTCCGATTGCAGGCGTGCAGGAAGCAGATGGAGAAGACAACCCGAGATACGTCGGAATAATGAGATGGCTTGATGTCAGGATGATGGAGACTTAAACACACGCATTTAACCACAACTGCAACACACACACTTTGTGATTAGCCGATTAGCATCAACGTGCAACACAGGTGCTCCATCAACGATTTGGTTCCATCATTTAGCTCCATTGGAGAAATACCCTCAGTAAACTACTCATAAATAAACCAACTAATTATATCATAATACACACATACCAATTAACCGATTATATCACAATATGCATGTATCAATTATGTGATTGTGAAAGTTCACTTTTGTGGGACGCACCAATTCCTCCCATAAACCTTCCAACAGGCTCCATCATCATGTGAGCTGCATATGAAAAACATTTGTATTTTTATTTTGATTTTTACTAACATTGTTACACCCAAGAACCACCTTGCTGGCGTAGTGACACCTCGCCACACCACAGCGGCTAGTGACTAGCCGGCTAGCGACTTGCTCACTAATGGTGGCTAATGGTTATGGTTTATTTGAACATGGTTCAAGTTACAATGAAATACTTCATTGGATCCACAGTTCCACATGTCCAAAAGGAGTAGGAAGAAGCAAAGCGTATTTCATCTGTTGCAGTACATGTATTCACTTCCTGTATTCCACATGTGATTTTTACTACATAGAAAAGTGCCCTAAAACGGGGTTATAAGGGACGGCAGGCAATTTTCGGGAAAATGTATACATATATGCTTCTTTGAAAAAAAAAAAAAACACAAAGCAGCTTCCTGTTTAACATGAAAAGGCAAAATTACATTTAAAACATTTTCCAGAAAATTGTCCCTTATTACCCCACCGTCCCTTATAACCCCGTTTTACGGTAACATAACATTGTGGTAATATAATTTTTGTAATGTATAATACGTTTGATAATAAATAAATCATCATAAATAAAGATAAACTTGACAGTACAAGTTCAGAACAACTTTTTCCTTGGATTTTGTAAATCCTGTCTTTTTGTTTTTGATGCTAGGCGTAACAGCGTTCTATGTTGCTGTGTGAAATCAGTACCATACTCGCAGTATGGCATGTTATCATCAATGTACCTGTTACTCCAGAAAAGTGCTTGTTGGAGCGTTGTGGGGGTGTATGAGGTGTATGAGGTGTACGTATGTCCCATACGTGCATTAAAAAGCTGCCAACTGTCTTTTTGTCTTTACGATGCGCAGAAAAAAGAAAAATTTTTTCATGTGCAAAATTGCCCCAAAGTGCAGTATAACTGTGAGCAGCAGAGGCGCTGTTGGTTTGGTCATCACACGCCTGCTGCCCAAAGAAAAAGAAGATGGCGGAAAGCTACGAGTTCAATTGCGTTCGTGTGAACGTGACCTTCCTCAATCAAGCGTCTTCGCCACGCCCCAAACAAATAAAGGCAAGACCTGGTACTGGACCATGCAGGTGTGCCTAATTCAGGTTCTCTCGGGGTCCCCAAAACCGAATAACATACCATGATGATTATCTTCTTCAAATCCCGACCCGGATGAGCTCGCTATCTATCCATCTCCGCGGGCCCCCCCATCCCTGACAACCTTTCCGCCAGAAATTCCGCCCTTCGCTCGTCTGAGCTGCGTGCGGCAGCGATAACGCTGTCATCTGGCACACCTATCATAAGTCAGCGGCAAACGAGCCAGATCCTCCGTCGCGAGACAGAACCCTCAGCGGGCCTGTAAGCTGTATCATTACACCATGTCATCTTTATGGCACGGAGCAAAGCCCGGCTCTCTAATTACATCCTGCCTACTCCATTTACACAGACGGGGGACATCGCAGCAGGCAAACAACGCATTAGCCGTGGAGTGGCCGCGCCCGCTCCTCGCCGTGTACCCCCGGACGCCACGAGAAGGCGAGATAAGCGACAGGGCCCCTCGCCTCCTTGGCTCGGACAAGGACTCGCGAAGGTGAGCAAAGAGACCAAGCGAGTCAAATAAAAAAAAAGTAGCTGCCTTTAAAACGGTAATTGCGCTCCTTTTCCCCCAGCAAGCTCGCAGATATATAAAGGAGATTTACAGGCGGCGTTGGCACCACAAATCAGACGGCCCTCCGAGAAACACCCGTGCTATGAAATTGTTTAATCTCATCAAGTTGGGCCTCTGCGACAGGCCATAAATCACCGTCTTTTGTTATCATAGAGCTCCATGAGCATCTCGGGAAGCCCATGGCGGCTTGCGTGGAAGTACATATACTGCGTGGAAGTACATATACTGTGTAATACACTACCGTGCATACGTCACTCTTTAAAGGTGGCTTTTAATGACTCCTGTTTGGTCTCCGGAGGGGATTATTGGGAATTACAACGGCAGTGGGAACTCTGGATTTTTTAAACAATTTATTCCAAAAGCTTCCACAAAAACAAAGTCGTTTTTTCCCATGAAAAATTATACAAACACAAACATATTCACAAAAAAATACATATTACAATATTTTTTTAGATGCTTATATTTCTTTTACATGCAGAAATTATAATTATTATTCATGATAATTATTCACATATCATACCATACATGCTACCGTATCCTCTCCAGGCTGTAGGCCGCTTGTCTCCAACACAAGTCCTCCACATGCTTACCACCTGATTCAAACAGCCTTGGGTGTCTGGGCATGCGAGTCCGCCCTTCATCCTCCCCGTCCCCTCACAGCAGGACCCCACCCCTTATATTAACCGACATTTCGCCATCAATAGTCAGACATTTTCTACAGAAGACCGGATTTTCTCTTGACGACATAGACGACATATCCTTCAGTTGCTTACGTTGTTATTAAGTATTTATATGTGTCATATGTTTGCTGAAGAAAAAAAATTACAAATAATATTTGTGAATACAGTATTTTCCGGACTATAAGTCACTGTGTAGTACGGGTCGCAGGACTACCCAAACCAAGTATGACTGTAATAAACACTGTAATAAAGTCATCTCCAGTGAAATTGTGAACTATGAGATATTGTCATGACGCCGCCCAAGTTGAATACAAACGTATGATGAGATGGAACGCAGCGTTATAAACCATTGCTCCACAACAACAAATCCACTGGCAGGCGTATACGTTTGCAGGACGTATGTCTTTAAGACGAGTTGGTTCATCGCAAAAGTCTTCCATGAGCGCGCTGGCAGCTGGCGGAAGCCCAGCGAGATGACGGATATCTCATTCCCTGCGCTCTGCATCTTTCCCCGGCAAATTATTACCGCATCAACTTCGTGTCAACAGAAACGGCCAATTAATTAAGTTAAAAATGCACTCATGATGGCATCCACACACCGCCAAGGAGAGCCGGGGGGCAATTTTCCACCGGGTGGATTTACAGCGGGGGTCACGGTAATGGAGGATTTTAAACTTCATGCCATAAAGCGGCAGACAGGCCAATGTCTACACAGAAGCCGCGCCGCTGAATAACCCTGTGACATATTTGCATAAAGTATATTTATGTGGCAACGCTAGAGGACGGCGGCGGGGGCGAGGGAATAAACTTTACGGCCGGGGACAAAAACCTCTCGGCTCTTGTATTTCACGGCCGGTGGGATCACGGGCGCACCTTTAAAGACAGAAAATGTACACATTTAACAGAGTTTCTGCTGCAAATGAATTATTCATCATATAGCAGGGTGTTTGTGGGGGGGTGCTTGTTTATTCAGCTTGGGCCGTTTATCAGACGGCGAGGATCCCACGGCGGGGGATGAGGCCGGAGATTTATCTGCGTTTGGGCTCCAAAACAGATAAATCAAAGGGTGTAATCACGGCGCCACTGGCCCGCATGTGACCCCGGCCGACTAATGACACCAGGATATCTAAGCCCCCTTTTCCTCTTCCTGGGTTAGGCCCCTTCGCTCCTCGTCATGGCAGAAGAAAAAAACAAAACAAGTGGAAGGCCCTTCGTGTCCCCTTTGTCCTGTTTATGTTCATGCCGCGCTAAAAATAAGACGCTCATCTTCATTTTACACCGTCATGGACAGTTAAGCCCGAAATGATTGATACTCGTGGCGCGTTTACATCGACTTTAGCATGATGCTAATGTTGCCCTCAGATCACCATTGTCGTGCTAATAATCTTTTTCCGTTTTTTTTTTTTACTACAGAAATACATTAACACAAATATATCATAGTCAGCCTCACATTCAAATAAATAAAATACATAAATTACTCAACTCACGGTAAAGTACGACAACAGACTTTAACTTGACACTTTTATTTTCCATCATCATATCATCATGTTTAGAGTCTGTGATGTCTATATTTGTTGGAAAAAACGGAATTAGCATTATGCTACTAAAACATGCAAACACTACTGACATGCTAACAAGATTAGCACTAGATTTTAAATAACTATTTATAAATATTCAGGCTAAACACCAGGATGTATCATTCCCACACACGTATCATTTGACAGGTTTAGTTGACAATATTAATGTTTCCATAGAGATTTTGTCTTCTAAAACACAGGTCATCATAATTGGAGTCGCAGTTAAATCCAAAAATCTTTCATTTTTTGGCCACATTTCAAGTCAAAGTGGTTTCTAGATTGGTTGGAAAAAATAGCATTATGCTGCTAACACATTGACATGCTAACATGATTAGTATGTATAAATATGTATTTTAGCCTTTTAAGAAGCTAGTTTAAAAAAATGCAATTTATGCTAAGATGTATCATACTTACAGACGCATCATTTGACAGAGCTTTAACTTTTAAGCACAAACTGGCCAAATTCCGAGTTAGCGTGTTTCCCGCATTTCTTGAAAAATACGGTTAATAGCAATGGATAATAGCAATTAACATGATGCTACTTAAGGCCACTGACATGCTAACACTGTTAGCGCAACGTTCTTTTCTAAGCCTTCAAGAGACTATTTAAAAAACAATGACATTTAAATTGTACACGATGATGTATCATATTTGCAGACACATCTTGTACAGGTTTAGTGGAAAATATTTGGAGAGATTTTGCCTCTCGGCTGAAAAAAGTACTACTATACGTAGATGCTAAGCACCAGTGGAAGCAATGCTAACACGCTAAGAGAAAAAAGACATTTAAGCTTAACACAAAAATTTTTACTGACATAGAGGAAAAAAAACAACATTAAAAGTATTTTTAAGAAACCTGCGGTACAGCAATAAGAAGTAAATAGACGAGTAGCTCGGTCTCAGGTGATGTAGTACAAAGCAGCAATGGCGGCTAGCGTATTCCAGCGTTTGCTCAAACAATAGCATATCGATCGCAAGCCGTTCACGAGCCGCAAGAGATACGGCCGCTCGGCCGAAGGTGTCTCCCGCCCCCCCCAAGACCCCCCCTCCCCTCCGCCGCTATCGGACGGAAGGCTTTTGATTTATCATGTCTTCTGCTAGCAGGCTGTCCGCTGATTAAGCCGGCGGAACTTTGTTTCACTCTCCCCTCTCTTTAATCTGTCTCTCAGCGAGATAAATTAGCCAGCGCCGTGCCAGCTCCAGCTCTCTTTTACCTCCCTCCATCTCCTCTCCCGTTTATCTCCTGCTGTCTGTCACATTGCACCGAGAGAGCAGACGCATCTGCAGGAGATACGCTAACATCCCTGCACACATTTAGCCCAGAGTGTGTTTTTCCTCCCTTTTTCCTCCCCCTGACAACGTCCTGTCAAACAATCTCCCCTCTCCTGCTCCGAAGGCCTCGCGCGCTTTGTTGGAGACTCATAAATCAGCCGCTATTTACGGACGGCCATTCTTATTCTTGGGCTTTTAACGGCGACACGTTTGGGGGGGAATTAAAGCCGGGTTTTATTCAGCAGGCCGGGGGGGGGGTGCTTTCCCCCTCCCGCAATTCCTCTCACACTCTGCCGCTAAATCACGCTCATTGTCGCAGTGCAAAGCTAAGCTAGTGTGCGTCACTTGGGGGGGGGGGGGGGGCAGGAAGTGCCGGGCATAATTCTGCCCATCACTTTAATTTATACTCGGGCTAGCTTTGAAATCTCAGGGCCGTAAATCTGAGTGGACGGCAGTCTGGAATTTGGAGCCTTGACTTCTACGACCTTTGTTTCAATCCATGCCCCCCCCCAACCCCCCCAGTTCACTCCTATTGTTATTCTTTTTGGAAGATGATAAAGCAAAATGTTTTTACAGTGGAGTACAACAAACAGGTACTACAACCACAGCTTACACACACCTTCATCCTACACTTTTATGTACCTTACCAAGCCCATGTGTGTTTAGCATCATGCTAAGCATGCTAAAGTCCTTTCAAAATAATGGCATGTAATCTACTTCAACAGATGTAGTGGAGAAGATGAAGACTTTGCCTTTGAGCGTTCCTAAGTTTCAACATAAAAACAAGTACGGTAAGTCTGAATAACAATCATAGAGCAAAGGCTACACAGTACAATTACAGCTGGGTACTTCAATGATGTATTCAGGCCATCTTCATATACTTTAAGTACAGTCAAGACCAACGTGATTCATAACCTTGACAACCTGAAATTTCCCTACAATGCTAACCTTTTGCATGCTACACTCCTCCATTCACTTCCTCCTTCCTGTCATGTGATTTTTTCCCTTCACATCATCTCTGAGGAAATGGCCTAAAATACTTCATCATGAAGCATTCCACGCAAGCCTATAGTATCATACTTACATCCTCGGAATTTCCCAGGTTTTGCAGGAAAATTGAATATTTTCTGAGCCGTAAACCAAAGCAGGTCTGAAGGGACGATCAGAACCAAAACAAGAACTCCAAACATTCCTCCTTCAAGGCAACGCACGTTGAAGCAAGTTAAATAGCGAGGAAAACAAACAGTGAACACCTGTCTCATCCGTAACATTAACATTTCATGGTGCTAATGTAAACGCTGTCAGCTGCCGGGTGGTGACAACAAAGCAGGCGGACCAAAGCAACGCAACGCAACGCAAAGCAAAGCAACGCAAAACAGCGACTTTATAAAACATGCATGCGGAGCCGCGCACGGGCCTCCTTTGTGGCTTTAACCTAGCGGAGGTTTACAAGACGCTCGCTCGCAGGATCTGATTGTGTTTAGCTTAAAAGGCGACACAGACTGCAGAGGGACCCGACAATGAAGCGCACTCGGCCCCGCAGCTCCTTGAACGCAGCGCATTTACATATCAAGCCGCTAGCCTGCTATGTAAACACATTCCATCAGACGCAGCCAATGGGAGCCGGCCCGCCGCGGCGGGCGCACGGCGCTCGGCGGAGACAAAGACGGCAGCCACGGTGAGACATCTCATGTCATCACCCAGGAGAGATAATGGTATTGTTACACGTGCTTGATCACAGACACTCTCACGGCATCTTGCACTCCTTTTCAATCAGTCTTTGTCTGGTTGCTCTTCAAGTCTCTCGCTATCGTTCCCTCCACCAAGACGCCGGCGCACTTCAGCGCCGCCGCTTCGCTTCTCTTTTCAGGGCTTCACATCTCAATAGCTCCTTTTTTTTATCTGAGCACTTCAATTTGCAAGCGTCGCTGGAAGGCAGCTCCTCCTGATATGTTAATTGCAGGGTACTTAAGCGCTAAAAGATTAACATAAAACCCTTTGGAAACAAGCTAATAGTTTATGATAATTTGCGCACGGCCTTTGTCTGTCCATCATTACGTTGCCTCCGGCGGTAATTTTTAGCAAGCGGCTGTAAAATATCATTTAAACAAGTTCACGTTCGGGATAATTAACGGCAAAAAACCCTGGTATCATTCAATTGGGCGACAATGGCGCCGTTAGCAATATGGCAAAGGAAACGGTAATTAAAGTATTTGACTTTTATGAAGCTATTCGTAACATGCGGCTCCGTCAGGCCAGCTAGCGGAAGTCTGGGTTAGCTCCTCTGTTGCTGCGGACTTGCTTTTCAATTAGCGGGTTGGCGAAAGGCTAAAAAGCACGCACTCTGTCCCTGCAGTGGTACGCAACTTTGCGCGCCGATGGTGCGCCAGTGAGTAAATTGGTGGTCAACAGGTGTGACGTGTGTCTAAACCAGGGGTGGGCAAACTACGGCCCGGGGGCCACATGCGGCCCACCAAGCGTTTGAATCCGGCCCGCCAGTTGCTTTCTAAGTAACTTCAACTTTTAACATACAAACTGGCAACATGACTTGCAAGTCGGATGTCTGATTTAGTAAAAAATAAACAACAAAACTGTCAAATTAAATGACATAGTTTGATGTGGTGTGATGTTTAAAGTGCTCCTAAAAAAGGGACATGAGAACATACAACTGATATAGGATAACACTTTTACAGATAAAATTAGACAAATAATTCAAGGAAAATGATAAGCATAAAATAGTGTGTGTGTGTTAAATATATGTTCTGGCCCCCCAGACAATTTTGTTAACTCAATGCGGCCCTCAAGTCCAAATATTTGCCCACCCCTGGTCTAAACCGTGCAGGGCTCTGTGCCAGCGAGCAAAGGAAGTTTTGCAATATTCAAAATTTGCGTCACACATCAAAAGTAGACATGAATGCAACGTGAATGCATTAAAGCGTGTCTCATTCACAGGAATGGATTACTTTTTTCACCACCTCTCCAAGCAAATTCTCAAATTATTTCTGTAGCGTCTTGGATCTTCCTTGTGATTTTCTGATAATAACTAATCATAAACGCAAGGTCCTCTAGTTAGCATTATCTTTCTAGTTTATTGCCTCCTTCCTGCTCTTTGCCCATATTCTCTACCTGCAGCTGCAAGGAAAGTACTACTACCTACTCAGCTTTGCCACTTTCTACTCCTTTTACAACTGCAAATTGTACTATGTGATGTATTCCAATGTAACTTATGCACGTTCAACATAAATTAAATAACTACCAACACCAATAGAGACTCTGGAGATCAACATCTCATCGGTCCCATACCCATACGGGAATAATGCACTAATTATTGTCGTGCCCGAAACAGTCCTCGCCAAGGTGGCAATCGGTTGTGTGGGAGCGTGGTCATATGGTGCCAATATTTACCATTGTCAGCTGCGAATTGCATCATTTAGGTGTAAACAGAACGTAAAGTATTTTCCACACTTTTCAGGCGTGCTATAAATAACCGGCATGTATTACCTTGGCAAATTGCCTGACGATGCAGAGGCAAAATGCATGCAAGCGTAAACGCCGCTTAACGTACACTTGGGTGTTAAGATGCCTGCAGAAACCATCCATTGGTTAAGATGTTATTTTTAGCACAACAAGAGTTTTGGTTTTAGAAGAAGACGTGGGAAAAGAGCATGCTAAAGCTAACTACTGGTGAGGAATTGGCGAGCTAGTTGTAAACATCCTTTCAAAGGTAATGACAAACGAGGAAGGTGGAAATGCAACTCAGATGTGGAAAAGTTCAAAGTTACAAATAGACAATAGAATATGACAATAGCATAGCAAGCTATCAGCTAGCGGATCACGTGGGTCCGCATTGTCACCTTTCACAATCCTCATGAATCCTCACAATGTTCGTGAAGAGCAGTTTCAGTGGCAGATTACTATCGTTGTCCAGGCTACGTCCACACTGCAGGCAATGATGCTCTATTTTAGTCTTTATTAATGCATTTAAAAATATATATAATTCTTACTTTGTGGAATTTCTGAGTCAAGGAGACTGAAATTGGTGTTGAAATTAAATTGTACATTGTATATTGAAAAAGTCCAAGCTGTAGTCAAGAAACTTTTCATTATTCAGGTTAGGGTCATCAGAAAATGCAATACATCAATGTCTTATTTTGCGAGTATTCATATTGGAATATCGATGCCCATAAAAATAAAAGTAGTCCTCAAACTGTATTTGATTATTATTATGCAACTATAACAAAGCTGCCGCAGTTCACAGACAACGTCAATGGAAATTTGAAAACATCAGCGTGTATATGAAGTTTGACAAGTGTCTGATAGAGACCACCCCCCCACCCCCTCACACCATCCTCTCATGAATAATGCAAAAAGTTCTTTCAGCAAACAGCTCCAATAGCCATCCATTCATCTGCATACCTGCAGCCTTGCAAAATGATTGGCCTGCCATTACCGCCGCTGGTGGAAAAAAAGGGAGGAGAGAAATGTTCCCCAAACAATTTGCCTGAAAATGAGACAGGAATGATTCTGTTCTTTTCAACGCTGGAGACAGGCCACTGTGCATAATGATGTTAGCGTAATGGGGTGACAGATAGACTGGGAGACCATGACATTAGCATGAGAAACGCACCAGTGAGCAGCCGCTCAACTGTGGTCTCAGAGGGCCCCGAGACGTACGCTCGTTTGTCTCCCGCCCGCTAGCGGCCTGACAAATGAAGACACAACACCGTCTTATGCGGGGAGATATAGCATTCCACTTTAGCCAACGCATGACTTTAATGACGGGGGGGGGGGGGGCAAACCCATGCGTGTAAAACAAGCACCACCATCTCTCGTCTTATTAGGGAGGGGCCACCTCATTCAAGGTTGGAATGAATGCATGGCCACGATGTAGCTCCAAGTGTGTCACTGGTGTGTGTGAGTGGCGAGAAAAAAAGCTCTGACTAATGCGAGTATGTCATTAAAAACATACCTAAATTCATACAGTGGGTTTAACGGCACGTCATAATCACGGCTCGGTACCTCGGCTTAAAGGTGGCAGTTTGATTCGTTTTTGGTACGGTCAATAATATATTATTATTCTCATTCATCCAGGTCATTGTATGTTCAGGTTGTCTTAGAAGACGTTTCCCCTGTCATCCCAGCAAGCCTCATTGGTTCATGCTCTCCGACTGGGTAGGACAGCTCTAGTCTAGTGTAGAGGTAGAACTGAGGAAGAACTTTTTGGACAAATAAAGTCTTCTTGGACAATCACTTATATACGGTGTCTTCTCTCAACCTGAACAGTTCAGGTTCAACGCAACGTTCATGCTCAAAGACCAGAAAGGACAGCTCTACACTGGACATGGACAAGACCAGAGCTGTCCCAACTAAAAATTATTAAAGTTACACCATAAAAGCTAAGCAGTTTTATGGTTTGCATTGAATCGACTGATCGACTGCAAGTGGACTGTTCTGGTGGTCTTAGAAGCCGGTTCACCTGTCATCCAAGCAGGTCTCATTGGTTCATGCTCTCTGACTGGGTAGGACAGCTACAGTCTAGTGTAGTCTAGTCTAAACTGATAAAGGACCAAGACGACTAGATGACTAGACAAGAAGAGCTGGTAATGTGGAGAGACTAACCACGGAAGACAGTTTTCAAGCTTACTGTATCGGTACTACAACTCACCTTGATGCCTGCTTGCCAAAGGCAGGACCTGCCCTGTATTTGTTTACGGAGTAGACATGTAACTATATTGCAAGGCAGATACTGTACACTTCTGGTACCCCATCTGTGTACTAAAACATACAGTACCTCTGTATCATACCAAATGGTCTGTATCAAAAACTGCAAATACATGTGCATCCCCAGTGTATATCCATGTTGAGATATTGGCTTTTGCTATCAGACATCACAGAAGTACTCTACATCCTCCAGAAAAACTACAACAAGAACGTGGAAGCTACTTCACAATAAAAGCTAGAGGGGGTTCAAACACAAACACAAATGGGGGAATCAGCTGTGAGCTGAAAGGCTCAGTGTTAGTCGGGAGGGGGGGGGCTGACCTCGCGCCCTCGCTTTGAAATGAGGCACAGGCCGTATGTAGAGACCCCAGAGAGGGGCACATCTCCAAATCCCCCCCAAAGGCTGGCTGAAGGCGGCAATGAATAAAGTGCTTTCTTTTCACCCACACAATTGTTGACCAAGAAGGTTTCCCGATTTATTTGACCATATCAAAACTTAGCAACAGTCCTACATAAACTCTGAAGCAGAACCCCAACCAAGACCAGGGATCTGCATTACGTTTGAGTCTTAGTGTTTAAGGTAGCGGATGATAGATGAAGAGGGTTTCTGTTTGTTTGCGTTGCGCTCGATCCGCTAACCTCCGCTAACTCTTAAGCAGACGAGTCCCGTCCCAGTAATGTCAGCTTGTTGCTATCATCCGTCGAGTCCTTGTAAACACACACTCTGAAAGGGAGGGATCCTTTACCCGTGTGGTTGTGATGATACTGTGAGGTCTCGTCCGGTCCGGTCCCTCTCTGGCACTGCACTGTGTCCTCGGGGGGAATGTTTGGCGTGAGATAAGACTGTGTTTGAAGAGGAGCTCCAGATGCTCGTATATATATTCCAGGTTGTCTTGTCGTGGGGCAGATAAAGCCTCAAGAGAAGCCGCTGTCGCCGAGCACTGTGCCACACGCAGACGCGCACTCGCGAAGGGGAGATAAATGTTTACACGAGGCATTCGCCCTTCCACTGTGTCATGTTTTGACTGTCAGGGCTCCTCCGGTTTGAGGACGTGGCCTACATTTGCTGCAGTACTGTGTGAAAGCCAGATGCAGGAGCTGCCTGAGTCGCTAGGCCACGCCAACCGACATACATGCATGCTACGCTATGTTCAGTATGTACGTATGTGTGCGATCACCCGTTATCAATTATGACAACAATCTGGCACAGGAAAATAATCAGAACGACCACTCAATCAAGGACTTCCAGTCATAGAGTGTTGCTTTTTGAAGTGATGGCACGGGTAAACAAGTTGAAGGCAGAGTACCGTAGAACTGTGATGGTACTAGCTAACTGCCTAGACCTGACTGCTTGTATTAGTACTGTTTTGCCTTTAGTCCCGTTACACTTAAGTAACGGGACTAAAGACTAAAGTTATTAAGTTCCAAACCCTTGCTAACGGCCTAACAATGCTAACCACCACCACCTACCAGGAACTGCCCGTTTCTCCACAAGACTTGGAATCAGCAACACTTCAAAAAAAAAAAGCCGACTCTCCCATTGGGAAAAAGCTGATAGAAACTGTTCGGGAAAAGGCACTTTTAATATGGAGGAGCAATGGCTGAACTTCCTTTGTGTGGCATCTGGGGGTAAACAAGAAGAGGACTAAACTACATAGAGCTTGCTCGTTCATACGTGAGCTGACTTGTCATAAATCCAGCTGCTTTGCATTGTTAGTTATTGTTAGCCCAAACTAATATGTGCTAATTGGTTCCAGACCCGACTGCAATAAATTTATTTAATTATAGAGAATTCTATGTTAATAAATGGAATGTTTCTTAGAGCTTAGAAAACTTGTTTATGATCGTCTAGGTAGGGTTTTTAACATTATTAGAGCCACCGTGATACGTCTGCAACTCTCAACTCGAAACGGTCGGTCGCTAGCAAACAAGTGAGCTAACAAGCTGGGGCGCTAATTTATTCTTAACTTAAGAAGCCAGCACTGAACCACTTCCACACTGAATGGGAGGATAACTTGTTTCCACTCTTCATGTGGCTGACTTGATGACTTCATGCAGTGTTAAGGTAATGTCATGTAAGCTAATGTCTCAATGTTTTGTGTCGTTACTGCCTAGTGACGATAATACTACATATCACTAACATGTTCAATATGTTTAGACGGGTAATATCGCCCAACGGCCATCATTAATTCATTTCTGAAAAAACGCAATAAAGTGAGGGAGCGATAATTGAAGCGTGGTTTTGGGAGGTGCGACTGAATGATAACACAGGAGGTAAAATTGAGTCACAGGGAGGAGAAGGAGAGAGAGGGAGGTGCAGCGAAGAGAGAAGCTGATCGGCGGCACAGGGAGGTCTGGCCCTTACAAATCCCTTCCTTTCTGATCTCTTCATCCACATGAAAGAACAGCGGCAGGCGGGATTACGTGGGACAATTGCGCTTTTCACCCCTCTTCAAACCCCGACTGGATCGGCTTGTGCGAGGGTCTTAATCATTTTCAATTAAGCCCCATTTTCTGACATCCCGTAATAGCTATACAGTGGTGGCGGGCTTGAACTCTCCTTGCATCGCCCCTTTGGCTAAGCCTCTCAGTGCCAGTCAGTGGATGTGTGGCGCGTCTCCTGACAGTCGCAACGGGCCTGGACTGTTGCTGAGGTAGCAGATCGCACAACGGGTGTTGTTGTTGTTGTATAGCGCTGTTATCAGTTGTATTGATGAATATGATGGCTTCGGAACAGCACTATCACCTCGAACCTTTTCTCTAGCTTGTTGACATTTTGCAACCTAACCGACTGGTTGGAATTTGGTTGTAACGTTTCTGCTTCCATTGTTTTGTTAACCAGTTGGTCTGACAGGACTCTCAACTGGTATCAGCCTTTTGTGAACAAAGGACTTTGTCATTACATGAGGACCATCCATCCATTTTGTTCTGCGTATCCGGGTCCGTGGGCAGCACTCTCAGTAGGGGAGTCCAGACTTTCTGGTCTCCAGACACCTCTTCCAGTTCGACGAGGAGGACGCCAGGGCATACCCAGGCCAGCTGTGAGATATAATCCAGCATGTCCTAGATCTGCCCCAGGACCTTCTCCTAGCTGGGAATGCCCAGAACACCTGACCAGGGAGGCATCCGGGAGGCATCCAGACGATATGCCCGAGCCATGGCAACTGGCTCCTCTCAACCCCTATTGGATGACTGAGCACCTCACCCTATCTCTTAGGATGAGTCCAGTCACCATACGGCAGAAACTCATTTCAGCTGCTTGTAACCTAGATCTCGTTCTTTTGGTTACAACCCAAAGCTTATGACAATCGGTGAGGGTGGGACCATAGATCGACCGGTAAATTGAGAGCTTTGCCTTCTGGTTCAGCTCTCTGTTCACCATGACAGTCCAGTACAGTGACCACATCACTGCAGATGCTGTGCCAATCCGCCTGTCGACTTCATGCTACACTTCAAGACTTCACTCCCAACCCAGATGGTGCAATGGACCCCTTTCCAACAGAGAACTCACAATTGGAGGTGCTGAGTCTAATCCCAGATGCAAACCATCCCAGTAAACGCACAGGTCACAACCTGATGAGGCCATCAGTACCAGAGGTTGACTGGCAGTATAGAAAAAATAGTGTTGGACTTTTGAGGTTCCACTTTATTTTCCACAACTAGGCACATCAAAACCACCACAGCAAAACACTACGACTCAATGGCGGGTCGTACCACAACGCAACGTAAACACAAAGATGCTGCAAGGCAAAACTGCCATTGGCTATTTGTTGAAAGCCATTAAGCCCTGACGCCCGGCCCTGTTTGTTAACTCCCGTCCGACTTTGGCACTAGCCGGACGTCTCTCAAGGGACTTGAAGCCTCAAAGATGGAGGCAGAAACCGACAGCACCATTAGCAGACCCTGGATCAGAACCAAACTCCTGACAAGCACTCACAGCTGGGCACTCGGCAGGAAGAGGAGGAATGGCTCTCCGTTTCCTCGGTGAAACAAACGTCCATCAATCACTCACTCACCCAGCCAGTTTGAGGACAAACAATTTGGTAGTTGGCTGGATCTGACAGCTTCAGAATTGGGAGTTTCCACTCAATTATATCCAAGTTGGAGGGAATGCTTACGTTGTTGCACGGCTTTGGATTGCAAAGTGAGTGTATGTAATTGCTAAGTGCAACCAGAGGCATTGTTTTCACCCCGGTTGGTTTCGTAGTTAGCAAGAACAACACCACCAAAACACCACACACGTGCTTAGCCAGGACCCATTCCATTTTGGAGCATAAAAATGCGACTATAGGACTAGATTTGCTCTGGTTGACATTTGCTGTCAATGGAACCTAAATATCTTTATGTAACTTCCTACATGGGAGAACTGTCTACAGTCGTACATGTAACTATGTGACTAATGTAACTATGTGACTAATGTGACTTGTTTGAAGCCAGTTGATATAAAGACCGTCATCTGTCCCACCACCGGATTCTAATAACTTTACCCTCAAGTACAGGTCGACGTTTCAAACAGATTTGGCAAACAAAATAAACCCTCAGGCTTTTTTTTTTCCTTTTCACTGATGTATCACATTTAAAAGAATCAGATGAACGTGGACAAGCTGATCACGTCATGCCTTCAGCCGTGGCTGTCACTGTCGACAAGCCTAAAACCCAGAAAGAATACATTTTGGACAAAGGGCATATCATATGACGACACTGGAGCCCCGCAGACAACTTCAAGGCTTTTCAAATTGATGTCAATTTTTAAATATGCACAGTTGAATCCATATGCATTGAAGGCGCTTTGCTTCGTCCTTTTTGATGGCTGACTTTAATAGAGTCATTCAATTCATTCCATCGGGCGTACAACGGCGTGTTTAGTGGTCGCTACTTTTCGATGCGCTACAATATTTAATCACTAAATAATAAATAAGTCAATATATACAGGGAATTTGAAAACAAAAGACAACATTTTACAGTATGTACTATGAACAATGGTGCAAATACTCCCAGATTTAAAAAAAACATTACTTGGTAGATGCAAGAATCGACGAATCGAATAATTGCCATGAATTAATAAATAAATAGAAAATGTATACACACTGTGACAGTGACAGTTAACTGTGTAGCCATGTTGTCAGAGGACACAGAGGGAGAGAGGGGTGACTATAGGGGTGTTATCTCACGTCTAGAAGGCTCCAATAGTTCTATTTAGAAAGTCAAACAAGTGTTCTATGAAAACATTCTGTCTATCAATATAGAATTCTGATTGGTGAAAATGAAAGGGCCGGTTCTAGAACCAGTTCACCACGATAAACCAGGGAATACCGTACATAAATTGATCGTGAAATCATGAAATAATTCACTTCATTCTTTGCACGGAGCATACTGTTGTGTTTTTGATGGTGACTTTAATGCGCTACAGAAGTTTTCAGAAAATAAATAAAAATTCCATTATTGCCAATATTGCCAGTATTATTAGTATTATTGCAATCTTCTCTTTCCTGAAAAAGGTCCCTGGCTATCATGGCATCTTTCTGATCCCCAGCTTCCCTTTGTGCCGCACACATCATCATCTTTATTTTTCCCTCTGATTGCTGCTGAAAGACGCCCCTTTGGATTCTGCCAAAGCGTTATCATGGAGTGCCATGCAAGGATGTCCACAGTCAGGATGGCTGCCCAGGACAAAACCCAAACCCCCCCAGATAGTCTAAGAGGTACCAGAGGATATCAGTGCTGTCTGCTGACACAAAGGGCAGAAGGGGAGAGGCTACCAGGGCTATGTAAGGGGATGGAGGCTTTGGATTGTCTACTAGCAACACAACTGTTGCAAAATGACAACAGAAGACAAAAACAACATTTTGGGACTACCCTCTTTTTTCCAAATGCCATCATTTGTTGCCGCTCACTGGAGGTTGTGTACCCCAGCATGTTTTCCGTGTTCCCTGTCAGCGTTTAACCTTTTCAACGTGATGTTCCAAAGACCCCCGGTGACCACTGTGTTGCTGCAGAACAGCTTATATTGTCTGCAGGGTTTACATCTCAGGCTCTTCTGCAAGAACTCACTTTGAATGCTTGACCTACTCAGAAGACAAGGAAGGGAAAAAGCCATGCATGGGAGGCAATTAGGCAATCTGGCAGACGTATTGCTCTAACAAGCGTCTTGTTTTTGGAGAAAAGATGCATGAATTGATTGACCCCTGAGTGGGCCAGGGTACTCTTAGCAGTAGAGATGCAATATCTTCTTTTTTCCTAAAAGACACAAACTTTTTATATCAACTGTTTTTAAAATTAAGATTGAACTACTTTGTGCACACTTGGGAGTAAGAACAAGTCAAGCTAATTAGGATTTGACAAACTGTACCAACATCGGTACTACCAGGAGAACCAGAGTATAGAGCGGGAGGAGCCACTGGGCCTGGCCCAGTTCGGTGCACTGTATTCG
Source organism: Doryrhamphus excisus (assembly GCF_030265055.1). Taxonomy (NCBI): domain Eukaryota; kingdom Metazoa; phylum Chordata; class Actinopteri; order Syngnathiformes; family Syngnathidae; genus Doryrhamphus; species Doryrhamphus excisus. The sequence goes on from NC_080485.1 coordinate 16,500,412, forward strand.
GGTACAATGTGACGCCACGGAGGTCTCTGGCAAACCGTTTTTTTAAACTGTTAAAATACTTTTTACACCTAAGCTCTGGCGTTTCAGGAGGCTGGTAAGGTTTTTTGTGTGTTTATCGGCGCTTATTGCGGACGTTTGTTTACAAGTGAGCTCAAGGGAAGTTAACATCACAGGCAGGAGAGAAAAGGAGTGCTTGATTTGCTCACCCACACAATACCGGTAAATTATCGACTGTGGGAGCTATTTTTAGTGTTGACGTTTAGTGTCGGATTTAACGGTATGATGTCATAATTCCCTCATACGGGTCGATATGACAAGTGAGCGGTCGGACAACTACTTAGCAGCCCTAACATTAGGTACACCAGCACAATCTAATGACACAAAGATGGAAGAAGTAGCGTGTACCTAATGAAGTGTCTTGTTCCAGGATGGATGAGGCGGAGGTGGTCGAGTCTCAAAGAGACTTGAGCCTGACAGGATCTAATCAGGGCTTGCTGGAACGTATTACAACTGACTTAAGCTCTATCGTTCCTCCCACTTAAGTCTCACTCACTCCCAATGAAAATGAGCAGCGAGACAAGAGACAAAACAAGACAGGGAAGAGGATTAGGAGATGGAAAAAAGAAAATGAAAAAAGAGAGACACACATCCCTTGTGAGTGAAATGGAAGACGACTTCCGGTTCCAATTTGGGCATATGCCAGGGCCGAGGCGCGGAAAGATAAATGAGCTCTTCAGCACGGAGAGGAAGGCCCATTCGTTATCTGGCGTGCCACTATTTACTGACAATGACGATGATAATATCAATCAGCGGCCTGTCAGCAACCCAAGTGGGCTGCGAGAAAAACAAAGGTGATGCCGTCTCTCTTCTGCTACGAGGGGATGTTGATGTCGCTGCCTTTCAAGCTAACGATGTCATCACCGCCGCAGACGCACGCGCTGATCGCCATCGCTCCGCGTTGACCAAACGTGGGCTTTGGGACGCTGGTTCAACTTCGGACCAAAACATGAAAAAACATAGTCGGCGCTCACTTTGGCTCTGGTTCACGTTACGTTCCCACTGGTGCTTCTGTCATGGCAGCGAATAGTGTCCAGTCAGGAACTCATAAATGGCCTTCAGGACAAAACCCAAATATTCGAAACCAGAGATTGTCAACTGGTGGGTGGGAACCCCAACCCCTTCTTTTGGTCACAACCCAAAGCCTTAGACGAACCATTCCGACTCAACCAGCACTTCACCACTTCACTGCAGACGCTGTGTCATCTCAACCTCCCCAAGACTCCCCAAAATATGTGAACTCCTCCACCTGGGGTAAGACCTCATTCCCAACCTGGAGGGTGCGATCCAGCCTTTTCCAACAGAGAACCATGGCCTCAGATTGGGAGGTACCGAGTCTCACCCCAGAAGCTTCCCGCTCCGTCACTGAAACCACCCCAATAAATGCCGCTGAAGGTCACAGCTTGATGACCCCTGCGGAGAGCAGAGGCGGGATCCAAAGACCCCAAACGAGACTCCCTGGGCGCCTTGGCTGGGCCTAGAACTTCTGTCCAGAAAAATGATCAACACAATGGGAGACAAAAGGCAGCTTTGGCCGAGGCCAACGTATGAGAAACAAATGTCAATCAGGTTTGGGTCAAATAGTTCAACAATCGTTTCACAAGAATGAAGGCAAAGCAACAAACATTTATCTTTTAATAATTACGTAGTCGCCAGGAGCCCTTGGAATTATCGAATGCGGGCCCTGGCCAATAGCACTCATGAATACAGTGAAAAACGTTAATCCACATGATTGGTATCGGACCGTGGGTGATCAGGTTGAGCAGGGTTGGACTGACCACTCGACACCGGACCAAACGCAGCAGCGTTGCTTTTCACCGAGCGCCCTGAAGCAACCCGGGTCCTCCTTTCACCAAAAGCCAGGAAAACAAAGCGTCCGGGTTAATGAGCTAGCATTGAACACAACAGCAGCAGAGCGCCAACATGTCTGCACTCCTCGTTTCACGGTGAAATATAGCTGTGGGTAACACTTTTTTTCCTCCCCTCCTCCGCTTGCCTTTAGTGGTGATGAGCGCAAGAAAACACATGGCAACAGCGTCAGGGAAGCGCCTGTGTAATTACTTTTGGCCATCTTTCAAGCCTTCCTCTCAGCGGAGAGAGATGTGTGACAACGTATGACAAGAGAGCCAACAGGCTTTCCATACAGAATAATGGAATCCATCATCACTGAGGCAGACACACCTGTCTGGCTTGGAGAACAATGCCACGCTGCCTATATATTAGCTGCCAGAAAAGTTTATGTTTGCTCGCTGACAGTGACAGCAACTCGATCCTTTTCTTTTTTTTTGTTTTTTTGGAAAGGGGGATCTCAAGCTTTGGGGAAAAACTGAAGGAGGAGGAGGAGGAGGAGGAGGAGGGGGGTGGGGGTCTGACTCACATATTTCTTCTCTCGGCGGTGCACACTGACTTCTCTTTCTTCCTGATAGCTGTCTGCTAGAGTCAGAAGACAAATAACAAAGGCTGTCATTCCCCCCGGAGGCTTCAACTAATTCTTTTTTCCAGCCCTTCCACACACAAAAAAAGTAGAGAGCAGGCATTATATCTCTTTGACACGTCAAGCACCTTCACCCTCGCGGTCCTCGCTGGACTTGTGAAAGTTGGAAGTCATTTTATTGGATTATTTGCATGTATTCATTGATTGACCGCTACGTACTTATTGATTGGCATTGATCATTTCTTTGGGGCTCTTCAAAATAGTCGCTAACTCGTTTATTTCACGACATTAAAATCTCCTCGGATGGACGCTTCCTCATTGTCACTAGCACACCGGCGTGAGATACATTCAAGGACACTCCAAAAACCAACAACCTCTTTATTATGCACATATGTGTGGTCTAAATAAACGGAAAGACAAAGAACACAGAAAGTGGATATTCTTATCGCTCACTAGCGTAAACCTGACTAAGGAAGTATTTGGAATGGCTTCAAACGGCTCCAACAGTGACGTCCATCGGTTACGACATCGCCTATTTGTGCGTCTCACACAAAAAACGTAAAAAAGATGGATGAAAACATATAAGGACATCTCTGGTATTGAACGAGTTAAGTATGCTAGGCAATCCCAGAAAATACATCAAGACTCAAAACCTGACTTTAAATTACGTGATGTGTTTGAACGCATCCCTTCATGGCTGATGACTCAGATATTGCAATTATGAAAAAGATAAGCGCATTTCCACGTGTTTCCAAATGCTAATACATCCAAATATACATGACATAATCCCGTCCTGTCATTTGTCTTTCTGGACAGAAGATTGTGTAAAAATGGGAATATGTCACACATCGTTGCAAATGGTTCACGTGATGAATTTAATTTGAAAAATGATTAATTTCATTACATATTTGTTATCAGTTGAAAGCCTTATTAAAACAAATTCCATTATTTAATCCCAGAAAATGGTCAAATGAAGAAATTAGCTATGTTTCTACCTGCTCCTTTTCAGACGTTGAATGATGCAAGTGTGAATGTGATGTTCTTCCTGTTAATAAGCACGCAGCCAATAAATAACTTGACGTGTGTTTCCTGCATGCAGACATAGCTGATGAATAATAAAGCACTAAATGCTAGCACTGTCAAAAATGGACTCGGCGCGCTAATAGCGTGCATACCCGAGTCTACATGATCGTTTAGCAGACAAATAGTTAGCCTAAACACGTTGGCTCATGCATATTGGATGGAATGCTTATGGCGGCCCTGAGGGGGAAACTTGACAACAATTTGGAAAGAGCGTTTCACACAAAGCGACGGTGATTTAAGGAACCACGAACGCATCACAACAAAACTTGAACAATGAACCTCTCACATGAACAACATTGAAAAATAAGCAATGTGCCACATTTACAATAACAACATTCTAATAAAATGTTTCTCCACGATCATTGAAGGATCTCCTTTGTTGGCTAAAAAACAAAAATGTATCAAAAATACATCATAAAATATATATTATCAAATATTCAATATTTGTACTTTTATGTGATTGTCCAATAGTCAGCACTTTTTCACTCTTCTACGTTGCAGGAGGCGCTACAGAGTACTCCAGACAAATTAATGACAGTTTTAAATGAATTAATCATGATTAATCAGCATTTGCCATTTTTTCTGAAATGTCCATTTGTGCTGCATTTTATTGAAAGAAAGACAAACAACAGGACTTGAATTCACATGTAGGAGGGAATCTGGGATTTCCGAGCACATTTAAACGCATCACATTGTAGTTCTGCATTAGAGTTCAAATGAGTGATAAGAGTAGAAACTTCTTGATTTCCTGTTTATTGGGACTACACATTCACACGTAACGACGTTCTTGGGATGTTCCGAGTGTCCATCAATGCTTCTGGCCGTGGTCTCGTGACAAAAGGAAGCGTTGCCCCGCCCCCCCCCCCCCCCCCCCAAGGGACTGGAGGTGTGTTTGTTTGTGAGTGGGAAATACATATGTGGTGTTGAAATTGCGCCGCTGTTGATGTGTTGGGGGGTCAGAATAATGTTATTAAAGAGCGGCAGACTGTGACTCCGTGGGGGCGCTACCTGGTGGGGGGCTGTCATGGCAGACAGGGTGGCTTTCCATGATGCGCAAGCGTTAATGAAAAAAAAGTAACGAACTGTAAATGTAAATGAAATAAATGACTTAATGCGCTACTTTTGTTTCTCATCTTAATAATGTATTATTTCATAATATTCATTCATTCATTTTATACCGCTTATCCTAACGTCTTGGGGAGAGGCGGGGTCCACCCTGGACTGGTGGCCAGCCAATCCCAGGGCACATATAGACAAACAACCATTCACACTCACATTCATACCTATGGACAATTTGGAGTGGCTAATGAAACTAGCATCCCTGAAGCATTTTGTTGTTTTATGTAAATTATTTTCTATATGAATATATGTTTTTGTACAAGTAGTAGTACCTTCATTTGAAACATTCTATATGAAATAAGCTTAATTCCAGATATTTGTTACAAAGGGTTGAAAATGTGTTTTTACATATTCTGATGCTTCTAATGTTAGCGAGCAAAAGATGTTTTTTGCAATTGAAATACGTGTTAAAGTTGAAGAGTCTGACTAAACGTTGACCAGCCGACGTCGGCTTCAGTCATCCTGCCGTCATGGCAGCAGTTAATAATTAGGCTTCCTCTCGCCACGGCGACAAAAGCCAACGGCAGCCCGGGGTGGCGGCTTTGGCGGCTGCATTCTAAACAGTCTGACCCGATGATTAATGAGCCGGGCCACCGAGAGAAAGCGGCAATCTCGCCTCCGCACAAAGGCAGCTGCCTGCGTGGCGAAAAAGCAAAGAAAAGCCAACAAGACAAGGCCTGTCCTCGCTGCGAAACGCCAATTGAGGCTGGGTGGCAGGCAGAGTGGAAACATGCCAAGTAAATAAACGATGAAGTTTTGAGTGACAGCTTGTGAAGACTTTATTTAACCTCCGAGCGCTTTGCTGGGAGTCCTCATTAACATTTTGACACGCTGGCTTGAAAGGCAAGGTCATGCGGGTTCCGTGCCGGGACGGTTTCAGGCGTATTGTTGTGGAGGAACAACACAGGCAGCGACAACTACAAGGTATCCTACCAGGCATCTTCCAGTTGTGTATGATACTGCACATGAGCATTGGAGCATTGGACAAACCAATGAGGTACTAATAATAATAATAATAATAATAATACATTTTATTTAAAAGCGCCTTTCAGGACACCCAAGGTCGATGTACAAAAGATAAAAAACACCAATATAATAATAATAATAATAATAGATAGATGGAAAATACTAGTACAGCATTGCAGCCAATAGAAAAAAATTTCTTCCACCTTCGAGGTCCTGCTAGCGCATTTACCCACTGATGACGCAGCATCAGGACCAAGCAGGGGTTCAGGATCAATTCCATCGGACACCAATCTGGACTGACTGGGAAACGACAACTAGCATGTGACAGGTATTAGCACGCATTGCATGGTTTCTACCCGGCAACATGGACCCTGCTCATATGCGCTATGTGATCCATGTCGGTCCACAGTCTCTACCATCAATATCAGGGCGGCTTCCTCCATGGTCCAAATGGTCCGGGGCGTCTCTTCCACTTGACTTTGGCGAGGTGGAAAAAGGTTTCTACCAATGGAGGATTTGGAGGGTTTTTTTAATATCTCATCTACCGCATATTCAGGCTCAAAATGATAAGGTTCTGATCCCTTTTTGTCCAAAAGTCGTCATCCCCACGGCTCTCACAGTGTGCCATGACTAGTAGTAGATAGTAGTAGTTCCTATCTACGCTGCGGTGAGAAATCAATGCACCCAGCAGAGAAAAATATGGCAAAATACTGCATAATGTAAGTATTATATGTTATCATGCCTGTAGACCCCCTCCCAAAGTTTTATAAAATAATAAAACCATGAAAGTAAATGATGATTTATTCAGCGCCACTGAATGAAAATCTTTATTTATAATTCATACGCGGCTGAGTTTACGATCAAAATACCAAAGTAGCAAAAGTATCGATATTTAGATTTGAGAATCTGTTGTAGGGCACGAAGAGCTGGTATCGGAAGTACGGATACTTCAGTATCGATCCGCGCTCAGGTGTTGCCAACTTGTCCATCTCGCCGCGACAGAACGCTATTCACGGCTCCCTTTCATGAAGTTAACGCTACCTGCAAGATCCTCCAATGATGGACGCTTCAAATCAACGGCGGTGGAACAAAACGCCGCAGTCACATGGTACTTTTCCCCAGACAGGCCCGCTACTATTACCTCGGATATTTAGCCTCACGCTTGTTCTGGCCAGGTTTTTTCTTTATATTTAAAGTTTTTTTTTTTTTTATTCTCCACGCCTGCACTTTGCCGTGCTCAGCTGGCAGGGCTCTTAGTTGTCACAACATCGCCTTTTAATGTCGCTGACAGGGGGTTATTTACTCCCATATATGTTTTCTCTCCAATTACACCACGGCAGGATGGAGGCTGCCAAGACACCCGACTGGGGATGCTGACGGTCACCTCTTTTGAGTAGTTCTTCCTGCCTGGCGCACTATATTTTTCATGTTTTGAGGTTCTATTAGAGAGGAGGACTCTCTCATTTGTCTGTCCTTGGCCCAAAGTGTTGTTTAACACTTGACAAGCATCAGCAACACAATGCCAAACACTCTGTGGTGAGAAAGGGCCGCCATTTTCCATGTTATTCCGCCCCCCCAGCTCAAGAAAATCAACATTTTTCTCAGGAATGCGTAACAAAACAATCAATGTTCTCAGCGCAAGAAAAAGTGCAAACACAAAGCACAATGCTCCCCCAAACACATTAACGCCATCATTTGGCGGATTCTTTGAGGCTGTTTGCGGCAATCAGGCTGATCAAAGGCGGTAAAATGATACCAAGGGACTGACATCTCCAATATACAAGAAGATGCGAGCCCTGGCAATCAATAGAGCAAAGCAGACAGCATGTGTGAGTATAGCTTTAAGCTAAGTGGGATGCCAAATGCAAAGGCTGCCATTGATAGCGCAATGAAAAATGCATGATTTCAAGAGGCAGTGCTCTTTTTTATCTAGCAGGCAAAGATCAATAGTGGGAAAGGGTTAGAGAATCAAAGTTGTTTGTTGCCGCCACTAACTGACACTTAAAATACCTTGAACACAATTTGGGAGAACAAAGCTCGCTAAAAGGCAACCAGAAGAGCGGAAAGAGGAGAGAACTTTTCTTTTGGCTGTGATAAACATAATGTGGACTGCTTACGACGTTTACGACGAACAAGAACGAGGACTGACTGATGCTGAGCTGTTTAAAATATTCCTGGTATGGACGGACTCTCAGTTGGAAAACAATAAACGGATACAATTCAAGAAAAGTGACTGAAAAGTCGGCCAATGACAGAAGCTGACCAATGACGGTTCTCAAATAACTGCAAATCCTGCCAATGACTGCACGGTAAGGCCGCCCATGAGCATGAACAGTGACAACACGTTGGCCAACGTCCTGACAGTAAAAGTTAAGTTCAGTTAAGTTAAGAGTATGGACTGTAAAACCGCTTAAACAGACGGCCCAATGACTGCACGAATTGTGACCGGAGAAACTGGCCAAAGACCGCGCAGACAGACCGCCCAATATGTGCACGAATGACTGAAAAGACTGACCAGTGACCGCAAGAACCTGGACCAAGAAACGGACTCATGTGTATGAACAGTAGCTGGAAAGACTGCCCAATGACTCCAAAATCAGACCATCCAATGAGTGCATGACTGATGGATGTAATGACTGCCCCAGCGGACCAATGACTGCACAGTCAGAACACCCGGTGACCGCATGAAGAGTGACTGGAAAGAAAGGCCAACGACTGTAGACCCAGAATAGCCAATGGCTGCACCAGTTGAGACTGTCAAGATTGTCCCTGCAACTGCATGAAGATCGAGCTAAAGCCCATCAACGACGGTACGGTCAGATGTCTCCAAAAAAAAACAAACACGAAAAAAGCGAAAAGCGGACACGAGAGCACAGAACGGGAAGACAAAGAGACAAAGAGTACAACGCCAGAGACAGACAGGACAGGGAGGGGCCAGGTGAGGGAGCTAGCATGTAGCAATCCTCAGGCAGCTCGGAGCATCCAGCCTGTCACCGCCGCCCAAACTACCCGGCGTGTTTTCATGTGCACGTACACGCACACACAACGCCGCGCTCCGTCCTTTCTCGTGACGGAGATAAGATGTATAAATTATGAGCGGCTGACAAAGTCTACTCCAGCGCCGGCGGCGTCTCATCAATCACCGAGGCTGCGTGTCAGCAGGTAACTGACGTGGCCCCCGGAGGCACAGCCCTCTCTTTTGGAGAGCGAGGCTTTTGTGGGCAAAAAAAAAGACGGTGTTTGCCGCCGTGCAACTGGGCTTTGTGCACGTCTGAGCCGAGTGTGTCATTATTTGCCGTGTGAACAGCTGATTCAGTCTCAGCTCTGGAGGCCAAAATACACAAAACACGCACACATTACCAGAAAACATAATGGCAACGTGTACTGAAGATTGTGCTCGGGGTTATCTGGTGGGAGCAGATGTACTCCAAAAGCGGCAACAAAATCAAGCAAATGCTCGAAAAACCTGAGAGAAATGATTGACAGGCTGTCCTTGATGTCTTAAAAAGGCCCGTGGACCACCCGATATGAAACTTTATTGACAATATTCCGTAAACATGGGCTTCATCTACAAATGAAACATGCTTTAAGGGGAGCCGGATTTTTAAAAGGAATTTTCGATGAATCCAAAGCAAATTTCAAGACTGCGTGTCAGAGCACAACACATCACTTCGAAAGTAAACAACATAACGACGCCGCTTTTGCCTGAAACCAAGCAGGCCCGCTGCGAATCAAAGTGGAGATTCAGTTCCATAATGTCAACGATCTGCAAGCAATATCACACTACGTATATGGTGGGGGGGGGGGGGGGGGGGGGGGGCAGCAAAGCCAGGCTGCCTCATAGTGTAATACCAACAGGTTCCTCAAGAGGTGCCACAGAGTTACTGCTGGGATGCATTCAAAGCTAAATGACACTTGGGGCACCCCCTTTGGGTTGTGGTCAAAATCCCTTAGAGGACATGCTAGCTTACATATAATGCAGATATTCTCCAAGTTGTACAATCACCAGACAAATGGTCACTGACTTATGGACGATAGTTGACTTTAGCATGATGGTGCTCGGAATGCAATATTTTCCACTCTGTGGCTAGAATAGGAATATTATATAGGAATTATTATTTAGGAATGGAATATTTTCCATTGTGTTTTAGACAAAATACAACAACATGGTTATCTACCACAGAGACATAACACATGTTATCTGATATGCCAAGATATGCCACCATGTTAATCTCTGAGGAACGATGAGCGGTCCAACTGAGACTGGCAGGTGTCGAACATCCTGACAATCCTGACATTGTAGTAAAACTCTGACAGAAGTCATAAAAGAAAGCGGAACAGGGTTCCTCTTCTTGGATTGATTGGACTTCACCAAACCTTTGTTGGCTGCTTGTCACTCTCTCCAGTGCTGGCGTTGCTTTTGCTTCTATCTACTCCTGTTTTAATTCAAATGTAAACTGTCCTCGAGACTCTGAGATTGATTTTTCAGTTCTGAAAAAAAATTAAAATCTTACTGAAATTTCCACACACAAGCTTGTCAGTCCACTGAAGGTGTTTTGGGGAGGGGGGGGGGATAACAACCAAGTCAGTGTGGGTGTTGTTGTACAGTGCATTGCGTCGTGTGAGAAATGGGGTTGAACATGTGATGTTGCCGCCATGTGATGTGTTTGTCAGAAAAATAACAGATGCCACAGCAGGGGGCATGTTTTGACAAATTTCCCATTTTCGTGTGCAACAGTTCAGAGGACGATGGGTTCGAGGTCCTAATCACCGCAGATGGAAAATCCTACTCAGAATGTGACGACACCTTCCTCTTCAACAAGCTAACCCCAAAACCAAATCCCTTCAAACATCACCAAAGAGCCGGCACAGCGCCCGCTTCACGCTCACCGTATCGATCTCCTGTCTCCAAGTGAAGTTCAAGAAGACAAGACGGAAGCTGCAAAATGTCGACTCCCCACCCTCCCTGTGGGGACGTGAGAAAGAATCTCTTCTAGGCACCAAAGAGAAGGAGGCTTGTCATGTTCTTCTGTGACGAGCCGCGAGACGAGAGGCAGCCTGGAGCGCCGGGGTATTCCTCCACGCCCAAACAAACAGTCCCACCCCCACTGAGAAGAAGATGGAATGGCGAGTCGGGAGGGAAAGGCAGACAGGTGTCAGGAGAGAACAGCGTGAGCCACAGAGGACCAGAAGATGATGATGATCAGGGTGTACATCTCATGAAAGGATCGTCACTCCGGTTGTCTTCTGCTGGACTTGTTTGCATTTCTAGCGAGGATGGACTTCATGGTTTGATCACATCGATGAATAATCCACTGAAACCAAGACCCAAGCTCAAAGCGGGACGAATATGACGCTTTTCGTCACGCAACCCGATTCAGTTTGGTCTTCCACGGGTTGGATCGGTGGAAAAGTGTTAGATCATAGCATGCTAGCATGGACATCAGAGTACATGTTAGCGAGCTTGAGCACGCTTGATACCTGAAACTTTGTTTGACACCTGAAAGTTTGAGTCCCTGCCCCCTTCATGGTTGGAGAAGACCTGGGCCCGGCGTGAGTCCTCTCATACACGACTTCCCAGCATGGACCGATCATATCATCCATGAGGTTGGTCCTTCCACCAGTTATTAATGATATCCACCAACCTCCACAACAAGAGCATAAACACGCCCGGTTTAGTCAGCCCGGTGCTCCACCCCGGGCTCTGAATGGGATTTGAGAGCGCTAGCCCTCGAGCTAAACGCCTGAACTGTCAACTCGATGTTCAGGACTACTCTTGAGGCACCACGGAGTGACGTTTACCGACGTATTCCGCTACTTGCAGTAATGCAGACTTGGATTATGGTGAAGATCGATGTCCAGCTCCGTTGTACCAAGTTGTACTGCAACCGGTACCTGAAAGAGTGTAGGACGGCACAGATTGGACAGTTTGGGGCTGATCCTTAGTGGAAACAAAGTAGTACTGCAAAGAAGTTCCAAGTCTCCAACCAAGCGCCAAATCTTCAATCGAGAAAAACGACATTTCACAAAAAACTTCCAGCAATCGTCAAACCCAAAGTCTGACAGGATATCGTCATTGTTGGCTCCGTGGCCCCTCGCTGTGGGGGGAGTTCTGGACAGGTGTAATGAAATCCACACATTTAAGGATGGACACTGGTGCCAGTGCCGCCCGTTGTATCCTTGGCTCATCTAGCCTATCAGGTGACCCCCGGGGATCACGGCTTATTATGATAGCATATTAAATGTCTGGTCCACGGGTGGTAGGTCTGCCCAAGACAAAAGATTGGTACAGAAAGAGACAAAAAGGGATGGTGTTGCAAGGTCGGACATTTTGGGTACCTTTGGGAGATGTTTATTAAAGTGAGCCAAAAGGGAATAAGAATACACATAAAGCGAGATCAACTGTCTGTCAGAACGTCTTTGCTTCGCCACCTCGGCCCCGCGGAGAAACAATAGTTCTGTTGTCTCGCGATGAAATGACAAACCTTTGTTGAAGTTTTCCTTGAAACGGAATCTGTCTGACTAATCGTGGCTAACATCTCACAGGATGTCTTATTACAGACCTCGTTGGCTCCGGTTCGCTTTCGGGAGCGCATAACAACGCGGAATGAAGTCAGACCTATTCTGGGAAAAAAAAAAAAAAGGTGTGATGAGTGTGTCAGCCTGTAACTTAATACCGACTGCAAATAGAAACAAATAAACGAGACCAGCAGGGGTTATTATTATCACCTAAAGTAGTCAACAGGATTTGGATAAAGCCATGCCAACCAAGTCGGGCTAGGGTTTGGTTAGGGTTTGGTAGAAGAGCAATTGAGGTATCAACAGAATAGAAAGTAAAGAGCTGGGCTCAAAGGGAAAATAATTCCCAATATCGTGTATACTTTCAGCAATGAAAGAAGTCGATTGAGTGAAGTTTCCCAAGCCAGCATATCCTTGGTTTCTGTCCTTGTTTTTTTTTTTTAGATTATCGTTCAAATTCTTCAGTTCTTTTCTCTACAAGAAATAAGGTTTATTTTATGAAGTATCAGCACTGTATGAACGTCTGTAGGACTAAACTAGTCCTGCATCTCTGCACACAAAAGTATGAAAATTTGTCCCAACATGTTGCCTGTGCTAGCATATTTCTGACAAATACACCACATGGTGGCGCCGTTATTCAACCCCAATGTCTGGTCATGTGTTCTGTCTGACCACCACCATCGCCCCCCATCCACATGCAAAGTGAAGGTTTTGTCCTTAAAAATTTAGTTTTAAAAAAACTCTGGTTTCAACGTTTGGACGACGCAGACAAGGCTTTTGGCTCGACAGATGACGAAACAATTATGTGTCGCTATTTCTGCATTAAAACGACGCTCCCACCAATGATGGCGACTTACGTCAAGACCCGATCGGACCACTAGCTGGTGGGACCACTTTGACAAGAATGTGAAGTGGACAGAAGTAGTTTTAAAACTAGATGGAGATTTGACAGAGGAGCGAATATCCATGTTGGTGTGGAAGTGGGCCTAATTAGCCAGAAGTCATTGACTATTTGTCCAACCATAAAACTTTTTGAAGACCCCATGTCATTCACGTTGGTACCACATGGTGGGCAAGTTAGCATGTTGGCGTTCCAATCTCAGTTTGGGCATCTCAACATTCCAGAGTCATGCATGTTGGATTAATCAGGGACTAATAAAGAAAAATAATAATTGGTATATCATTTCTTGAAAAAGGATTTTCAACTGTCTCTGGTAAGTAATACACCTTATGAATATAATAATCACACATGACCAATAAAGTGTTTCAACTCACCCCCCAAAGGACACCTTTGCCCACTCCACCGCCTGCATGTGGCTTGCTGCAGGCCTACCCATGCCAACCTTTCACAGCCCCCCCCCCAACACCCCAGCCATCCAAAGAAGAATGCTCTGTTTGAGTGTCACTCGAACCTTCTGCCCCGCCAATGACCTCGACTACATCCTTGGCAGACCCTCGCTCTTCCAAACGCGTCCACGGCCCAACAAGAATGTGCTTCTGTCCTCCACTGTTTCAGCTTCATTTCCTCTCAATTCTCCCATCGAGGGCCGCTCATCATGCGGCTTCTCTCATTCTTTGCGAGTCCCTATTCACGGACTCCAGAGTGAAAGAGAAATGCCCCTCTGCCCGGAGAAAACAAGGATGAGTGGCTATTCAGTGAGGGATGTGCTGGGAAAAGGGCGACGGATTGTTTGGGAAATGCGGGTCAGGAGAGAGTTGGGATATCATGGAAAGACGTAAAAGAGCAGCTCATAATGGTATCCGATTAAGGAATGGAAGGGATGAAATCCGGTACAGTATTCCCGCTGCAAAAAAACAACTCCATCCCATTTCATTGATTAGGTTAGAAATCCTAACAAGCAGGAAGTTAGAAACAGGGACCCTTGCAGTGTTTAGGTGAATATCACAGTGATTATGGTTATCGAGCTTTTTCAAGGGCAAGGAATCATATTTCCATACTTCCAACTTGAGTGTGATAATTATTGAAATATCTGCCAAAAAAGACCAAGGTATGACTCCATTTCAGTTATTTTCATTGGTTAGCATTTTGAATTGTCCAGTGCTTCGATTGGTGTCAACTTCCATATTTACTTTAGGAATAATAAAATAATTATAATAAATAATAATTATTATATAATAATAATTATAATAAAACAATTATTATAAAAAGAAAATCAAGCACACACACAGTAAAAAATGCAGTAAAATTGGTTTAAAAATTGGTTACCACATACACTATCAATGTAATGGTTGGATTATTTGAATATAGAGAATAATAACTTGCATTGATTTTTACTTGGAAGCTTCATACATAACTTGAATTTGATTCATATTTATATGTATATATATATATATACTGTATCGGAACCCATCAAATACTTTCTTAAATAAAATAAAGCATTTTTGTGGCAAAATATTCAGTGACAAAGACAGTAACAGTAAAAACAGTAGAGTAAGATATCCAAAGTATGTCTAATTCATATTTCATATTCTCCGTGGTTCTTTCAGGTATGAAGTCATTAGTTTTTTTGTCGCGCATGAATATCGGCCTCGCACGTTCTTGCGAGGCAAAACTGCACATTGAATGATTTGAACACCAGCGAATGATGAATTGAATCGCGTGCGTCATAGCTGACATGAGCGAAACACGATCCACCCGTCACTCACACGCGACATCTCTGACAGGTTAAGCCCTTAATGGAGCACATTTGACTGGTTAATCCAACGCTGGAACATCCGTCTTGTCTCGCTGGTGGAAAGGTCATGCAGAGCTTTCCTTCAACTTTAACTATTCTTCTCATCTTCGCCTCCGACCCCCACATGCTGGGGGCCCTCATCATTGGCTTCTTAGCCGTCACCCGCATGAGGAGGTGTCAAGTCTACCTGTCTGAACAGCAACCCCCCGCCCCCCATCGCCTGACCCACGGATAGCCCTCGGGGACATTAATTATAGACCAGTCGGACTTGTTGAGAGGAAAGAGACAGTCAGACAGAGGCAAGAGGAGAGCGAGACGGAGCGGGATGAGATAAATATGGCGATGTTGTTACAGCACCTGTCACATCCCAATCACCCAATCCTGCCGCACTGGGGGTGTGGGGGTGGGGGGAGGGGGGGTCACGCCGAGGCTTCACTTGATCGGGTTTCGCATTCGTCACCGGGGTTGTTTGCAGGTACGCTTTTGTCATCCTGTAAGGACTTGGGGCATGGACCGTAGGGTGGCCAGTTGAGACCTACGAGGGACCACCGTGGAGGAACCGGATGCTTCCGTAGACCTACTAAGATCCTACCGCCTCCATCTGCCTTGTGTACATTCTGGGTAGGACTGACTCTCCCGAGTTAGTTACATGGAGTGGGACTTGATCCTAAAGTTTGACTCCAGGTTTGACTCCAGGAGTTAAACTGACTCACAAAGCCCAATGTATTCTATAGGAATCGCCATTGCAACGTTAGGACAGTCAAGCCTGCAGGCCAAAGTGCGTTGGGCCCGATCGCGCAGTATCAATAACATCAATAAATATTATCCAATATACAGCAAAATATACAGTAAAGTGTACAACCATTCTTATTAAAAGTGACAGATTCAGATTCAAAGTAACTGTATACTACTAAAATTGACATTGCCTTAAATCCAATCCAAAATGGCCGTACAAAATAGAACCTAAAGAGGCATAAGATCGTCGTAAGAGATAATGATCACGTCAATGATCATCACAAAGCATGCTGGGAAATGCGTAATCCGCCGACATGATTTGCTCACCGGGTGGTTTTGAAATGGATCAATCAAAAAAAAAAAAAAAAAAAGTAATAATTTTTTCTGGGTACATGATACCATACAGCATCCATATCAAACTTGCGCGGGCCGCACTAACATTAAACTTTCATATCAAGGCGGGGCCCTCAAAATAGTGTCCTGCGGGCCACATTTGGCCCGCGGGCCGCGTGTTTGAGACCCCTGGTGTATATAAAATAGTATGTATTTTCAGTTGAAAGAAATACATGGGAAAAAAAATACAAAAAAATGAAATGGATCAATTATCTGAGCTATTTTTAACGTTATGGGATGTTTCCGTGTGACATCATAATTGCCTCTTAGGAGCCCGATAACTCTTGGCTTCCGTGCTTGGGCTGCTGCCCCCGCAACCTGACCTCGGATAAGCCAGACAAGATGGATGTATGGAGTTTTATTCTCATCCGGACTCTAGCATGACTTATAGTTTACATTCTCCGGGGTCGTTTCCGCGTAATCCGGCTAGGAAAGTCGCTAAGAAAGTCGCCAACAATGCCGAGCGTCAACGTGAGGAAAAGGACAGAAGCGTCCATCTATGGTAATTTGACATTTCTGTTCCAGCGTCTCCCTCTGAACCTCCGCCGAGTGATCACAGCAATCTGTCCAAACAAATGGCTCCTTTTGCGCATTACCGTGCCAGATTAGACGACTCGGCCATTCGATTCCCCCGCTGTCTCGACAGCTCCTGTTCCTAATGGACCGAGCGGGGCGTGGGGGGGGGGTGTGGCTTTCACAAAACAGCGCGAGGTCAACGCGTCTGAAGGTTACCCCTGTCGGCGAATCTAAATAAATAACATTCAGGTGCGCTACTCTCTGTCAGCGAGCGTCTTAATGATGCCAAGTTAACACAGACTAAATAACAGCGTCTCCCACGCGCTGACAGCCTCAGAAATAATTGACCGCCGCGCTCCCAACACAGACGCAGCAGGAAGAGAATTCAATCCTGCACCTGACAGAACCTATTGAGCATGTCACCACATTTTGCATTATACACGCGGCATTGTCAGGTCGCAGGGGATGGGAGGGGTGTGAGGGGGGGGGATGCGGCCTCCCGCGAGCTATCTGCGACCGCATCTCTGAGGCAGGCTAAATTACCTGGCTCTCCGTAATACGCTCTTGTTGACTAATTTCCTGACAGCCCCATAAGAAAAGTCTCATATTTACTCTCTGTCAAAACATGACAAAGTGTTTTGCGTTTTTTTTTTTTGTGCGTGTCACGATGCTTGGCGGCGCTCGCAGCCAATATCCCCCCCCCGCTCGCCGTCTATAATTCCACGCGTGCAAACACTCGCTTGGAAATGAACCAACGTCAACCCTATCAGGCCGGGTGTCGTTTCGTTCGCAAGTTAGAGCGACGTGCTGCTGTTGTTACACTCTTTATTATTTTCTCTCCATATTACAAAATAGTAACATGATAAAGTATATATAGGTACTCGTACAACTATTATGACATACCTGATTTTGGGTCTTATTTAGTGTGATTGTGATATTGAATTTTTATTTATGCATTATTTGTATGCATGCCGTTATGCATCAAATCCTTGAATCAATTCCTCTAAAAGAAACTTTGTACATGTATTCATCTCGCAATTGATCCATCTGCTTATCCTCACTAGGGTATGCTGGAGCCTATCCCAGCTGTCTTTGGGCGAAAAGCAGGGTACCCCCTGGACTGGTGGCCAGCCAATGGCAGGACAAAACATTTGTGTCAAAGTGAAATGTATCTTTATAAAAATGTCTGGTTTTCGCCCTTTTTTAGTTGGGAACTGATATTTTCCTGAAACGTACTTATGTTCTACTTCTGTTTACTAAAGAACTGAAAAAGGTAGAACTCAACTTTTTTCAAGACAGGTTCCACGTTTACATAGCCGTGGAAGACAATGATGTGTGTGCCTTGAAAGATCAGCTACCACGGCCGGTGGTGAAGGGGTTGAAGGAGTTAACGACCGTTCCCAGCGTGAGACCATTTGAGAAGCCTTGGTGTCAACACAATGTGGCGTTCGTCAAAGCAACTTGTTGGGCATGCCCCCCCCCCCCCCAACAAATAAAAGCTGGACTATTGTCAGCTGAAAAGCAACAAAAGAGAACTTTATCATGCCGTGTGTCATTTCATCCACAAGTTCCCATGCCGAGCATCGTAGCGCCGCGGGGAGGCCGCCCGTTCCGAGCAGACATAAACTCCCATTATGCGTGTGACCCCCGTACATTGAGGTGCACACATACAGTATATAAGATCCTGTCATGTTGTTGTTGTACATGTGTAAATCATTCACACGCTCTTACAAAAAGTGGCTCCTGCAACAAAAGGCTCACCTCGCCAACAAGGTCACGGCGGAAACATAATCCCGCCGCTCACAAAGCCGAGGTTTACCTGCCAGTGATCGGCGGCGGAAGATGACAATAGCGCCGTGTTGGCGTGACGACCGCCTTTACCAGGCAGGGACATCCACGCCGAACAACACCCGTCTTTTAGCGCCAGGGTCTCTTTGAAAGTCCGGGCCGGCGCGGCCTGTCACGGACCGGACAATGACAGTAGGCGGAAACGCTAGCATTCATTACACCAAGTATAAATAGTGTAATCTATCAGCCCCGTCAATCAGGATGATTGATTATGGCGTGTCAGGGAGGAGAGTGACACATTAGAAAAGTTTGCTTAACAATGCCTGTAGCCGGTGCGGGGCGGCTGCCACCCAGCCCAGTGATTAATGTGTTGTCAGGCTGTAATCCCACACCCACGCCTAATGAGGCAAGAATTTATCATCTCGGGCGGAGTGGCAGATGTCAGGGAGGAAAAGAATCCAAGTGGCTGGAAACAATATCCCCCCAGCGCCCCCGCCCCCATTCTTTCTAGCCAGTGTTTGACATGTGTGACAAGCTCTTAAAACCACAAAGACCGCCTGCAAAAGCACAAACTTCAGCACGGGGACGCTCGGGAAAGTTGCTGCACGAACACTCCGGCACGTTCAATGCTCAGCAGCGTGCAACAACTGGTGGAGTGGGAAGGGATTCGAGTACCCAGTAGAGAACCACGCTGACATTAGCAGCAAGCTAATGTCAAGGTCCATCTGCTGTCATGAATGAACACGTGAAGGAACGCTGTTGGTCGTTTACACTTGGCCCAGGGGGGGCCACGTAGTGAGAAATGAAATTAATATGCTAATGTCAGCATGCTAAAATGAAAGGATGCCGTCAATATGCTAATGTTAGCATGGTAGCATGGATGTAGCAAGAACGGTGGAAATTTTGGATGGATGGATGCATAGGTGGGTGGATGAATGGATGGATGGATGGTGGATGGATAGATGGATGGATGAATGGGTGGCTGCGTGGATGGATGCATGAGTGGGTGGATGGATGCGTGGATGGATGGATGAATGCGTGTATGAATGGATGGGTGGATGGATGGATGCATGGGTGGATGGATGGGTGGATGGATGGATGGCTGGATGGACGGACGAGTGGATGGATGCAAGGGTGGGTGGATGGATGGATGATGGATGGATGGATGCATGGGTGGCTGGATGGATGGATGGGTGGATAATGGATGGATGGCTGGATGGATGGTGGATGGATGGGTGGGTGGATGAGTAGATGGATGGATGCATAGGTGGCTGCATGGGTGGGTGGATGGATGGATGATGGATGGATGGTGGATGGGTGGGTGGATGAGTAGATGGATGGATGCATGGGTGGCTGGATGGATGATGGATGGATGGTGGACGGATGGGTGGGTGGATGAGTAGATGGATGGATGCATGGGTGGCTGGATGGATGATGGATGGATGGTGGATGGATGGGTGGGTGGATGAGTAGATGGATGCATGGGTGGCTGGATGGATGGATGGATGAAGTTTTACAGCAAACCACCCTTAAAGGGGTAAAGCCAAAGTAGAAACGGGTTGATTGGTGTGAAGCATCCTTGAACTCGGCCATGAACATCTGCATGTCATCAACAACAACAGCTTTAGTTGAATTACAGGATAAAAATCTCCAGCAATGTTGGGAAGGGAGGATGATCACCGCAGTCAAGTTCAAAGCGGAGCGAGCGCTGAGCCGCTGATTAACGTCAGCTGAGAGATGGCAACTGATGCAAAGTTTGCTTTAATTCTTTGGAAAGTAGCGGGGGGGGGGGGGGGGGGGGGGGGTAGAGACACCCAGCCAGCTGTCTCTCATTAGCTAGCAGCATCTTCTTGTCACCGCGGAGACCAACGGGGGAGGATTAGCTGTGATTTGGGCTGATAGGCTAACGCGCTGGGACGCTGTGGAAGTTCATCGCTAAACGCATCATTTGATTAGAGAGAAATTGAAGAGACTGTCAACGTGAAGGCGTATGTACGTGCAACCTGTTCTGTTGTGCTAACGGGTCCATAAAGAAAACATATTTACAATTGGGGAAATATTTTTATGAAGTTGGCTGAGTCGTTGATTCAGAGACAAAAAGACCACAGAGTCAAGCTGATGCAGATGGAAGATGGAACTTCAGTATCCAAATTGTGACATGCTGACTTTTCCAGCTCATGGAACCTCACTCCATGAACCTGAAGAATCATGACAAACTTTTTAGTGTTGGCCATGTTGGGCACGCAGCCAGGAGATCTGAGGTGGAACGTCGGTGTGGGGTTCGCATGGGGGGTCTCCCCATGCATATTAGTTCTCCGGGAACTCCACTTGTTCGCAGAATAAGGAGCGTTCAAGTGAACGTGAGCATCAACGACCCCAGTGAGGATAATCAACATAAAAAATGAACCTTTCTATCCTGGGGAGCCTCACTATAATTTTAAGAAGTACCTCCAAGTTATTTTTTTGGTAAAAGTTTGTGAAAATATACTAAAGCATCTTGTGTATTAAATCCTTTTCACTTCAACTGCATCGGTGAAGCCTTCTACCTTGTTGTGCTACGTAACATGTGGTTTGTCCAATGATGGGTGGCTTCCATGACGATGGGCCAACCTCGGCCTGTTTGCGTGGAGACGCGACAACAACAGATACTTGACCACAGAGGCGTTTCCTCTCCTCAAGCGGACGTCAGCAGAAGGGGAGGAAAATCACTTGATGCAACAAAACTACTTGAGCGCCTCCTCAAAGTCCTTCGCGAAGGGCCTGTTTGTTTTTCTGCTCCGAGCCGAGCCAAAAAGGAAGAGTTCATCTATCATTTTGGCTGGCGAGAGTTGCGCCTGACACCCGGGCGGTGCACCCCCCCAGCCTCCAGCCTTTGAAGAGGAGCCATAAATCAATCTGTGTGCTATTACTTCACATTAATTGTGCTTTAAAAAAGTTTTACGGGGTGTTTATGATATGCTCAGGGTGGATGATTTATGTGGAGTGTGAGTCACTCCCTCTAATTGCTGTTGTTTTCCTTGCTGGTGACCCCGCCGTGACCCCTCGTCTTGAGCTGCCAAAGCCCTCCCGACGCTGCACTGGTCCAAACAGGCTTCATGGGAGATGTTATTAAATAAGTGCATGCAAACACGCACGCACGCACACACGCAGAGGAGCGGCGTGGCAACCCACAATAACCTGAGAATGCGCGTTGCCGGGAAATATCGGACGCGAGTTCAACTGTCCTGCAAACTAAACACGTCCCGGCAATTACACGCAGCTGGGCAGGAAGTGATGCAGCTAACAGATAAGACGGCGAGTCAACATAAAGCAGACCGCACTCAAATTAGCCCGTATCACTTATTCATACGTCATCTTTTCTATACATTTATTATATTCTACATACTTTTATATTCACATAAAATAGCATAAAAATATCAACAAGCTAACTATGATTGAATATTTTTGAAATGACCGAATGCAAACATGCAAACTTAGTCAAGTTGAAAAATGTTTACTTTGAATGAAACTGTTATTGTTTTCAATTAGGAGTATACATACGGCATATGAACTATACATTTGATGCATACACATCTAGTGATGAATAATAAACATAATAATATCCTCCCAAATGTGAACCAAGAAGTACAGTTAAGCTGCCATATTGTCTGTTCTACTACAAAATAGCAGGGTAATACAAAAAAAGCAACATGTTGCTCTGATTGAAAATATAACATTAATAATTTTAGCCAAAAATATATTGATTTTTTTTTTTAGCCTAAATGAAGCATTTTCAAACATTGACGTCAAATCCAAATTTAAGATGCATTCAAGTGTTGATGTCGTGATGTAGTATTCTACACCGGTCACTAGGTGTCAGTAATGTTCCATTGATGAGACAGACACCGCAGGAAGTACGCTGTCAATGCTAAGGTCTAAATGTGATTATCTCTTATGTCTACTATATTGGGTAAAGGAGTTTAAATGCGACTATAGGGCTGTTATTTAAAATCTAGAGGGCTTTAATAATGTTAAAAACTTATTTAGAGGGTGGTAAACCAGTAAACAGGTTTTCCGTGCTCCAACTCCAAAACCGTTCCATTTATAGATAAGGACTCCTACTTGGTGGAAATCCACTTGTCATGGTCTTGGAAGCAATGAAGCGCCACCAAGGAGGGATTAGTGCCCATAAATGTTGAAGCTAAACGTAAGTGTGGGTCTGAGGGAGGAGGCCAGTTTCTCATTTGGGTTTTGGGAAGTGGTGGTTAAACTGTGGCGCACGGCTGAGTCAAAGAGCAAATAAAGTCGCTTCTGCAAGTAATGCCTCGGCTTCTATTTCCTTGCCAGCGTTTTCTCTCTCTGAGGACACGTTTGTTCGGTAAAACGATTCAACAAACGCTCCCAAGGCGCATCCTCAAAACGCTGCATTACCCGCCATTTGTTAGCTTTGGACAACTCAGAACTCTGCAGGAGCCGAGCTGAACGTGGCAACTCTACTTTTGTGATTTGGGAGGCAGGACAGCCTGGTCCTGCCCCCCCCCACACCTCCACCTAAAACCCCACAATCATGTATTCCATAATGCACCATTGTGGGTCGGCAACCAAGCCGCCAATCGTACATTTAGACGGACTTCCTTTTGCTTCAAACTTAATATGAGCTGCTGTCTGCTGTAAAACAAGAGGAAAAAAAAAAGCTCCACTTTGAGAACTTTCCTGGCGCTGTCAATGTCGATTCCCGCGAAGAAGCCGCGTGCCGAGCCTCGTGGGGCCCGAGCCCCGGCTCCAGCCACCCTGGAGTCTGTTTTGCATTGTATGCAGGAGAAGGTGTCACCGGGAAAATAATACTTCATGTTTAACACTTGTTACGTTTTGCTTTGTTGGGGAACGCTGGTGCGTTTGATCTTCTGGTTCGCCATCATCCCAACCCCAAGTGGGTCAGGGTGGTCTCAGCCAGCTTGCAAGGCAGACCCCATGTGAACGCAACGCCCCCCAAGACGCAGACCGCTGTTGTGTAAAATGTGTGACAAGTCATGTCTGCTCTTACGAAGTCCATTTTAGAAGCTTTTGATGAAATCTAAGCTGGTAAAAATATCAGAATATAAAAGCCCCCCAAGCCCCCCCATGCCCCCCAGGGCTGCCATTTACAATTGAATTAAGAGAGGAGTAGATACAAGCAATTAGCTGCCAACAAAGCTTCAGCCGAGTCCAATCAATTATGACTTCTGGCGGAGAGACGGGGCAATCGAGTGTAAACTTCCCTTTTTACCGTCTACCAAATACTGTACAGAGTCGACACGGTGGACGAGTGGTTAGCATGTGGGACACACAGTCAGGAGATGGGAAGACCTGGGTTGGAATCTCCGCTTGGGCATCTCCGTGTGGAGTTTGCATGTTCTCTCCGTGTGTGCGTGGGTTTCATGCACGTTAGCTTCCTTGGACGATAAGCGGCATAGAAAATGATGATATGGAATATTCGACACTGCATCAATCCCTAACACGGGCTCCTGTAACGCACGCCAAGACTCAACTCTAAACCTCCAATGTCACTTCCTTTTCTCTTATGACGTCTACTATATTAGGTAATAGGAGTGCAGAAGTGACTATAGGGGTGTTATTTCACGTCTAGAGGGCTCTAATCGTGTTAAAACTTGTATCCGTACACCAACTACATATTTAGGAAATGTCAGTGGTGCCCAAGTGTCGGTGTTATGGTTTTATTTCAGTACGCCGGGCGCTCCCGTTCACACGGCTTATAAAAGCAGAACATCCGTGTTTGAACAGACCAGGCTGGTTTAAGCCGGCGCTTTTGCAACGGAGCATCCCCGGGTGAAGGGAGGCTAGCGGGAAGGGAGCCAGAAAGGCAACCACTCGTACAGTATTTTCCAAAAGCAGAGTCCACGAGGGCCCTATGTGGTTTATCACCATAACCTCCAAGTTCTCATCGGGAATTATCACATTACGGCATTCCAACACGCCCAATTTCCCAAAATACAGCTCAAGGCTTTTCCACCCTGAGTCAGCTTCACGTTGTGGCTTTTGGAACGCACTTCAATCACGTCCTCGCTGGCTTTTGGGGGTTTTCGGTTTATTATAGGCATCCTATAGTTTTTGCTCCTCTGTTTTGTCTTTGTTTTGCTTAAGTACAAAGTAAAAAAGAAAAACCCTCACACCATTGAAAGCAGACTTTCACGTCTGGAGGAAGTCTTTTTAGGCAAGCGAGGGTTTGTCCTTCCTGCTATTTTAGGAAATAAAACTAAACTTTGGAAAATAAAACAAATGGGTACGTTTCATTTCCTTTGGGGATTGATGGACTCTACGTGGAAGTAAATGGAATTGTCCCTTGGAATGTTGGGGTTGGATCATCGCTATATGAAGTTTTCAGTCAGGAATGAATGAATGAATGATGGCTGGGAGACTTTGGTCTACTGGTCCAAACACACAAGTCATACAACACACAACACACAACACACAACACATGTCATGGCACTGCGGTCACTAGGTGGCAGTAGTGACACAAAATATTGAAACATTAGCTTACATGACGTTAGCTTAACACTGATGAAGCCACGACATGTCCCACATCATCTCCTTACTTTCTGTGTGGAAGTGGTATACTTGTATACATTTATACAATACATTTGAGGCTAACTTGTTAGCATGCTAGCTTGTTAGCTCATTAGCCGTAGCAAGCCGCCGTCTTGAGTCGCAGCAGTTGCAATGTAAACAACAACTAATAGGAGTGTAAAGGTGACTGCGGGGGGTT
Source organism: Doryrhamphus excisus (assembly GCF_030265055.1). Classification (NCBI taxonomy): domain Eukaryota; kingdom Metazoa; phylum Chordata; class Actinopteri; order Syngnathiformes; family Syngnathidae; genus Doryrhamphus; species Doryrhamphus excisus. The sequence continues at coordinate 16,525,460 of NC_080485.1, forward strand.
ACGTCATATCTACATGGCTCTAATCATGTTAAATATCGTATTTAGAAAGTCCAAAAGGTTTTCTATATTCCGTTCAGGAATATTGAATCCTTTGTGGAAATTCACTTCTCCGGGTCAGGTCGGGTCAACCGCCATAAATGAGTTAAAAACCCCTTTAATCGTCTTCTCTCTCCACGATATATCTGACCTGCCTCTCCATTGGGCAGGGGTCTGCAACCCGTGGCTCCGGACCTGCATGCGGCTCTTCAGCCTCCTCATTGCGGCTCCCTTCATAATACTCCAATATCTTAGCACAAAACTCAGACTTTCTGGAGGACTGTGAATGCCTCCTGGCCGAATTCTGACTGGTGATTGGCCGAGCGGGAGGAAGCTGGGAGGAGCAGGCGTTTGTTTACTGAGACGTGACAGATGTCTTTTCTCCCCGCATTAAGCTAACAATTCAAATCTCCACCCAAAAAGCAAACATCATGAAGAAAATAGTTTTTCCTTCTGCTGATTCTGATTCCTTTGGCGACGTTGGCATAGCGATGTTGGCATAGCGATGTTGGCATAGCGACGCCATACGCTTGAAGGATTGGTGGTTTGACGGCGGTTAGCGTGTTGTTTTTACACTAGCAGTAAAAAGCTTTAGCCATCCGAGTCCTTTTAGTTCGAAAAGGACAAGAAGTGGACTTTGGCGCTCCTGCTGACGTGTCGTGCTAAAGGAAGCGTGGTGCGCTCACGCAGCTGCAGAAGCATGCGGCGCGCTTGTAGCTACACCAGGCAATTAGACTCCCCTCAGAGGAGGATGAGAGCTAGCTTGTTTACAAGTAAACAAGCGAGTGCAAAGACCATCCTTTCCACACTCAGAGGACAAAGCTTTTAAACGACATCAATGGCGGTGGTGTATGTTTCCCTAGCAAGCCAGACAGCTAATTATTATGGTCGCTAATGAGGCAAACGCTACACGCGGTGTACTAGGAGAGCCTTCCCCTCTGTAAGAGGCGCAAAAGCAAGCATGAGTGTCTAATTATGCCATCATCGCAGGCCGCTCTCCCGCTCAGACGCTGTTAATTGGTTGCCTGCACCATTGGCGAGCTCACAAATCACCCGATGATGTGGACAATAAGAGCTGGGAGGTACTCACGCCTCATCGAGTCTGCAAAAAGTTGACACATCACATCTCATCTACCTCATGACAAATGGCACGGAAAGGCCCACGGCGTCTGCGCACTTTGTGCAGCCCGGGCTAATGAGGAATAGTGGGAACGCAGCCCAAGACTGAAACGTAGAAATAAATATACGCGCACGCACACGCACGCACGCAGGAATAAAGCCGGAGTGCAGCGGGAAGTCGACACGTCTTCATCAAAGCTGTAACCTTTTACTTTGCATCAGGAATAAATAATCATATACCGCTTGTTCAAAGACGCCGAGACAAAGACGCACGCGTGGTGTCAGCCGGCATCACTAATTACCTCGCCTTTCGTCTCAGACGCGCTGACAAGTTATGTAAATAAAATCTCATAAAGACACTCCAGCCTGCCGGCGTCGCTGTAGAGGTCCCCGCTTTCCTCTGACATCGAGCGGATGAACAGCCTTTTCACGCCGTCTCGCAAATGCGCCGCGCGGAGGTTAAACTATTTCTGTGTTTGGTGAGCGAGTCACCGCAACGCCGAAACACGCCGCGACTGAAACGCTACCTTCTGCTGGAGCCCTTTGCAACCCAAATTTTCGACTTGTCGTCTTATATTTGGTGACTTTTCCCATATAAGACGTTCCTGAATTAGGGCCTTCAACTAAGGATCGTCTTACTTGAATCGGATCTGTTGTCCAAGGTCGACGGGCTGTCCGATGTTGTTGCTGTTTGTGACGACGCAGTCCAAAATACCGTCACAAGTCGGCCATTTTATTCACCAAAGACGCACATGAGCAAGGACATGCACGGCCTGGGCGGTGTTAGCTAGTAGGGCGACATCCTCAACGGTATCGACTCTTATCAGCATCGCTAATGAAGTTCTGACCGATATCGGATCATCATGATCATTGTCTTACATTCAGGGAAAACTGAGTTGTTAAATAGCTAAGAAATAAAGTAGTACAAATATAATGATACTATATGTTTCATTGAAAGTCTTAGTATTTTTGGGTTTCCAAAACATGGCCTGTCTAGCTTGCAAAGGTTAAGACGCAACAACAAAGCGTGGCTAAACGTTCCATGACCTCCCAATGAGATGCCATGGAGTCAAGGCAAGCGAGATGACGGCCGGTTACGAGAGAAGCTCTAATTAGCGTCGGCCCAAAAGCAGAGCAGGAGGGCTAATGAAGCCGCCGTGCACGTGAGCTGTCACGCCAATCGCCAGCCACGTCACGCTCGCCGACACAAGCCCGAGCGGACAGCCGCCCGTCGTCTTTGATCTGGGCTCATGCATACGGAATCAGGTCAGCCCGTGGTCACACTCGCTTACACGCACGCACACGTGCACAGTCCGAGGACCCTCCTAGCTGGAGGCTGAGGGTGGAGGAAAGGAAGGATGCAGGCGGCAGGTCGTGGTTGACTTACGGTGCCGGACTTGGGCTTGACCACCTTCATGAATTCTCCTCTGACTCCAGCCTCCATGGCTTCCTTCCGGGTGACCTTCCTGGTGTCCAAGAACTTCAGCCTGGGCAACTTGTGCAGAACAAAATACCTGCAAAAACAAGTCATTTTTCATATCAGCTGTTTATATTAATTATTCATATTCAGGCGTTTCAGAACAATTTTTCAACACTTTTCGTATTATACTGTCTTATATTTGACAATGTTTTTGATTATTTTATTGTCTTTTTATTCCCACGAGAATTAAAAACTAAACTTACTAACTCTCATCACAACAACTGAAACCAACTTTTATGGAAATGCAAATATGTTGGACCATAATTTGACACGAGATCTGATCTTATTTATGATGATGATTTATGACATTTCAAAAGCGTATTGTAACATGACATATTGCTTTTGGTTTATTCAGGTTCTATTTGACTTTTTCATGTTTTTTCTATATTTAAAAGTGTTGCTAAGACCATAGAGTAGCTCATTTATCATTTTAGTGGAAAAACATTTATGATATTTTTATTGATATTTGAAACGTAATTGTATTTGTTTGCCTTTCATTTCAAATCAATAAAGTGATCTGATGGATGCGTATTGTATGCGTACTCTTGTAAGAGCAGACATCAATAACACTAATACAGTATACTCACTAAACCTATATTGTAGTATAATGTATACAGAACTTAGTCGTTTAGTATGAGGACTACATGAGAATATTATTTGGAGCTTTGGTACGGTACACTTTCAGAAAACAAATTAAAAGTTGAAAAATGAATATTTCAGAAAACTCTTTGACAATGAACAGAAGAACAATCTATTCCAGTCGCAGGAAGCTGAGAAGGAATACACCAAAGCAGGACTAACGGCTCAAATGATGAGTGCTGAACACAAGAGGAGTGTGCATGGTGTACTGAATAAAGACGTGAAGTAGACATGAAGGTTTATCTTATCATCCATCTGGTTTTGGCCTCCGGTCCTGTCAATCCAGTCTTTGGTACATTCCAACGTTCCCTCTCCCGTTAGCGTGATTGTCATTTGTTTGGAAGTGATGGCGACTAAATGATATGTATTTATATACTTCACACTAACCAAAACCAACTTGTATTTCAAAAGGAAGCGTGTTTACGCCGATATCGTGAAGATGGCGAATTAACGTTGGAGTTAATGATGATTCCTTGAAGGTAGTAACCTTCAAAGGTGATGAGAAGAAGCCGGACGTAAATAGCATGAAAGGAGATGCTGCCCGTCTGCCAGAGCTGTCATTCTGGCAGCGTGGCGGCATCTCAGCATCTCAGCATCTCAGCATCACAGCATCCCTCTCCCGGCTTTCATGGGGGGGGGGGGGGGCGTCAAGAGATAATGGCAGGAATACATGGATGACAACACATGCTTTCATGGGGCGGGCTTGGCAGGCCGGCAGGAGGAAGCCGGGTGTCAGGACCCAAAAGGTGGGGAGGATGTGATGTACGAGCTGGAGTGATGACGCTGATGGCGATGGAGATGAAACGAGATGGCAAAGTCCCTGTCGGCTTTCCAACCCATAATCAAAGTTTCCATGACGACTCGTGACTTTGCCCCTATGACGACCCGGTGAAGACAACACCAGACTTGTTTGACGTTACTGCAGTACCACAAGCGGCCACTGGAGGTTTAACATCCGCTGGAGTGGGTCAGGTCCACGTTTCTAAGTCATCGCACTAATTAGAGAAGCGATGCGAGGCGCCGGGACGTTTCACTGGAGAGCCCGAGAGCTCCCGAGGCCCGGGGCCGGCCATCTCTCGCCCCAAGGCCAGAGTCGTCAGGACCCGCGTGCAGCCTACCCTTGTCAGACACGGAATCTGCATCACGCTCAAATTGATGTTTGACTATGTGACACATTATGAATATTACATTACATGACCGTAGACGCTGTCACTCAGCAGCTAAGATAAGCATGCTGGGGGGGGGGGGCTGCGAGTGAGATGAAATATTATTCAAGAAAGGCATGTGTGCTAAATGATTAATAGGCAGCGCGGAGTCAGAAACAAGCACTTAGGGCTAAAACAGACAAAAGAGAGTATGCTTTTCGCCTTTTATCACATTTCATGTAAAGGACCCTGACAAATGGTGGTCATATTGCATGGCTGGCGGCCTCGGCTCCATGTTTAATGCATCCGCTCTCCTGCTCAGGCGGGCTAGTAAACACTCATTTGTGGTAGGTGGGGAGTAGTCACACATGAAATCCATTTTGGAGTGGTGGGAGGGGGCGGGGCGCGGCCCGCGTGACAAAGCTTTTAGGGTAATGCGGTCCCGATCTGCAGTTTGCTTGTCGGAGAACAGGACGTTGCCAAATACGTGACGTACAAAAGAGCTAACACGCTAAAACACGGCGGCATGGGGTTGGCGAACAGCACGGAGGCTTCGCGTTCGCCCGTCGGGTTGCAGTTCTTCAGACATGACACCTGAAACGTCATTTTTGGGTGTCGGATCCATGCGATAATAATAAGCACCACCTTGCGTCGCACAAATGCTCCGCAATATGATTGCATTTTTTGTACCATAGGCATCATAACACGCATGCTAATTAAGGTCGTTCATGATTGCTCCTCCCTCCTTTGCTTTGATTGCACATGCAACATATACTGTATGTACTATATGTACAGTACATATACTGCTTGTTAAGCCTTCTTTTGTGATTAAGGGGTTTATAAATAATTTGACTTGACACGTCTGACCATGCATGCGATTGCTCCTCCTTCCAGTTAAAGTGACGCCTCCTTGCACAACGGAAAATGGAACAACTCAAAATAATCAACTCTGCACAATCACTCACAAACTTACACGTCTTCGACACCAGACACCATCACTCCTCCCGCCAGTTATTCATGATGACTACCAACCTTTCATCAGTCAAATCAATTCGAAACCTGAAAATAATCCACAAAGTCAAAGCCTACAGTTTTGCCCAGAGTACGTGTGCACACACAAATGATGCAGTCACTCCTCCTGCCAGTTATTCATGATGACTACCAACCTTCCATCACTCAAATCAATGCAGAACCTCAAAATAATCCACAAAGTCCACGGATTTACTTGCCCATAAACGAGTATGTGTGCGCACACAAATGATGCAGTCACTCCTCCCGCCAGTTATTAATGATGACTACCAACCTTGCATTAGTCAAGTCAATACAAAACCTTAAAATAATCCACAAAGTCAAAGCCCACTGTTTTACTTGCACATAAATGAGTATGTGTGCGCACACAAATGATGCAGTCACTCCTCCCGCCAGTTATTAATGATGACTACCAACCTTGCATTAGTCAAGTCAAAACAATACCTTAAAATAATCCACAAAGTCAAAGCCCACTGTTTTACTTGCACACAAACGAGTATGTGTGCGCACACAAATGATGCAGTCACTCCTCCCGCCAGTTATTAATGATGACTACCAACCTTGCATTAGTCAAGTCAATACAAAACCTTAAAATAATCCACAAAGTCAAAGCCCACAGTTTTACTTGCCCATAAACAAGTATGTGTGCGCACACAAATGATTTAGTCACTCCTCCCACCAGTTATTCATGATGACTACCAACCTTGCATTAGTCAAATCAATACAAAACCTTAAAATAATCCACAAAGTCAAAGCCCACTGTTTTACTTGCACACAAACGAGTATGTGTGCGCACACAAATGATGCAGTCACTCCTCCCGCCAGTTATTAATGATGACTACCAACCTTGCATTAGTCAAGTCAATACAAAACCTTAAAATAATCCACAAAGTCAAAGCCCACAGTTTTACTTGCCCATAAACAAGTATGTGTGCGCACACAAATGATTTAGTCACTCCTCCCACCAGTTATTCATGATGACTACCAACCTTGCATTAGTCAAATCAATACAAAACCTTAAAATAATCCACAAAGTCAAAGCCCACTGTTTTACTTGCACACAAACGAGTATGTGTGCGCACACAAATGATGCAATCACTCCTCCTGCCAGTTATTCATGATAACCTGCGTTATTGAAATAAACACAACCACTGCAAATAATCCACCAAATAGAGCCCAGTACGAGCACACGTGGGCATAATCGTACAACCGAAGAGACGGCTCCTGCCACCAGTTATTCACGACAACGACCACCGAGGAAATAATCCACCCAGTCAGACAAACAATCCTACGATGCGCTCCGCAGGACCAAACCGTATCGCCGGAGAACCGACCTGTATCTCTGGTAGTCGTCCTCGTCTTTATCCAGGCTGACCAGCTGGTTGGGGCAGGCCTCGTTCCCCAGCAGGCTGAGGTACTCCAGCGACGGGGTCACGTCAGCCAAGTGTTCCAGCAGGGCTTCAATATCCGTCAGGTGTCAAAGGGCGGATGTCAAGGACCTAGCGCTGTTAATTACATTAGCATTTACTACCCGCCGAGCTCCTCCCGGCCCTGTCAGCCCCAAAACACATCACTGTCAAATTTATGGGAGGCGCTCAAAGGAGCCAGTCACCCGCTTTGTGCGAGCGGGCCGACAGAGGGGCAATTTAAGGTGCAGGCTTTGGCGTGGAGCAGTGACACAATTTGGCTGCTGCTCCCTCTCTCTTTTTCTCTTCATCTCTTTCATTTCCTAGGTGGCCGGGTGCAGAATAGTGACAAAATGATGGATGCCCTGCGGTTCAAACGGTGCGTGCTTCCCGGAGCTGCGCCGTGGAAAAGTTTTGCCAATGCTGGGAAAAAAAAACAAAAAACAAACAGCCCCTAAAGCGGCCGCATTCATCGCTAATACATTCGCTTGGAAAAGCGAGATCCAAAATGCCACGGCGTAGCGTTAAAATGGCAGCGCGCCACGACAGGATGTACATAATTGGCCTATTAGCATGTGGCCACCACTTCACAACCGCACTCCCAGACGCCATGCTTCTTCATGTGGACTTCGTGTGTGTGTGAACGTCTTCAACGCCCGAGTGAAAACAGGACCCGCTGCCGAACCGAGAAGAGATGTTTGAACAAGTTTCTACCGACTGATCATTAACAGCCCGGCTTTGTGTCACGCCGTCTCGGCGTTAGCGAACACGGGAAAGAAGTCCAAATGGGCTTGGCATGTTTGAAATGTCGTAAGGCACACTCATGAAATGATACAGAGCGTACGTCTTGGTACGAAATACTTTCTAATGTGCTGCTGCCTTGGAGACGGTGTCTGTAAGTAATGTGCAACTACTAAAAAACTGATAAATACCTTTAATGCCACTTTCATTAGAGTGATGGGACTTATGGAACCAGAAAATAAGGTATGCGACCTCTGTATGGATGAAATATGGTTATATTACAAAATACGACCAATAACTTTCAACAGTAAAAAAAAATACTTTGAAATCTCTGAAATAAAACATTACTTTCATATTTTTCATTAAAATAAATTTTTTTTAATTTTTTGGATGAAATAAAAAACAATAAAACAAATGTTATAATTTTATTATTTTTTATTTATTAATTTTATTATTTTGTAAAAAATTTAAATTCTGTAAATTCTGTTATATCATGACATAGATTTTTAAATTAAGGTCAATAAATTGACATCTAATTAAAACACAATAATAATAATACTATAAAATGTATATAATTGAGATTTTTTTAAATTACAGTAAAGTCCAAAAAGGTAAAAAAAAAAAAAGCACTTGTGTTGTTTTGCTGTTTATGCTGCTACCTGGTACTTGGAATAGATCTAGATCTAATAGATATAGATATGGCGATATGCAAAGTGGGGCTCTGGGGGGTGCTTGCAGTGCAAACTAGGCAGCACATTGCAGAGCGTGCTGCTGACTTCATATCTGATTCCACTAGAGGTCCCTGTGGTTCAGAAACCTCCACGACGGACATCAACGCGCGACTCGCCCTGCAAAGGCGTCAGGTCTTCCTGGGAGAGAAAAGAGACGTCACGGCGCCAGATGACGCCGATGAAAATATGAAGCGTGCGAAAGGATATTTTGTTCTTGTTGAGCGTGAAGGTGTGCAGGTTGGGCAACCTCGGCAAGCGGAGGTCATTCCCCAGCAGATTGTTGTCGACGACCAGCTCTTCCAGCTGGGTGAACATCCGGAGGCCCGCCAAGGACCTGCAACGATAAGACCGGAGGAAGACAGTTATTCTCCAGATAAATATTTCACTCTTTCACCAGCTGAAAGCTCTGTCAGGAGGGAGGGATGCGGGCGGACGGGCGGGCGGGCGGGGGGGTGAATGACAAGAATTAGTGGCGCTGAGCTCCCCCTGGCATGGCGAGGCATCCTTCAGCGGCTGGCAGGATGAGGGATGGGGGTCACTTGTGAGTAGCCGGGATTCAAAACAAAAGGCTTCAGAAATGCGGCGGGCAGGATGAATTTGTCAATGTCTTGTGCCTTGAGGCGCCCGGTTTCGCCTGACCCCAACCCTCCATTCCCAAGACAAATCACTCTGTCACAGTTCACCTTCACTCCCCAGACACAAATTTAACTTGTCATCCATCATTTTCACACAGGAAGCGGAACATGCTTGCCAGCGCGGAGGGAAGGGAAGGCAAACTTCTTCTTCTTCTTCTTCTTCTTCGCCCCCTCTACTCCAACTCTTCAAAAGCTTCAAACCCTTCAAGAGACGTTGCACGTTTCCTATAGGACGACTTCTGTCTGACCCCTTCCTCACACACACACGCTGACAGCGTTATAAAAATGATGAAGGGGGGTGTCAGGAGTAATATTAGTAGCGTGCAAAGTTCAAGCTGTAAAAGGTGCACAATGGCCGTGTGTGCCGTCCCATCCTGAGGCGGCCGAGGCCACTTTATGGACATTTAAATCTGCCGGGTGCAACTGCACACATGCAACCTCTCCATAGAGTCGGCCGTTTTAAAAGCATCGCTCCTGGCGTTGGAATTCATCAAGTATATCGATAAACTCGCTTCAATGAAAGGATACGTACAAAAGGGTCCGCTGTGAAATGTTACACCAGCGATAGGAGCGCCAACTCATTCCTGAAGATGAAGATGAATGAATAATAACGCAATTACTCTGATGGCAAGAAACACATGATGGTAGACCACCACAGGGTATCCCACCATACCTAATCCTTCACTTCCGTGTCATATCATGACATGCAGTTAAAATCAATGATGATGTTCCATTACACTTAGATTAGAGATTAGAGATTAGAGATTAGAGATTAGAGAACGATCGTGAAGTCAAAAATTATATCCAAGAATAAATTACAGTTCAATAAGCACAATAAGTACAATAAGTTACAAAGTGTCAATTCTATCACAATATGAAATACTGGAAGACATTTGAATTATGATAAAAATAAAATGACCTAATACTTCATGGAAAAACATCCACCCATCCATCCATCCATCCTCTCCCCCGACTCATCCATCCAAAGAATCCACCCAACCACCCATAGCATAAAAAAATCCAACCATCCATCCAACCACCCACCCATCCATCCATCCATCCATCCATCCATCCATCCATCCATCCATCCAACCAACCACCCATAGCATAAAAAAATCCAACCATCCATCCAACCACCAACCCACCCATCCATTCCTTCCATGCATCCAACCAACCACCCATAGCATAAAAAAATCCATCCATCCATCCACTCCCCCCACCCATCTATCCAAAGAATCCACCCAACCACCCAGAGCATAGAAACATCCATCCATCCAACCACCCACCCACCCACCCATCCATCCATCCATCCATCCATCCATCCATCCAACCACCCAACCACCCACCCATCCATCCACCCATCCACCCATCCATCCACCCTGTTGCCTATCCTTCACTAGGGTCACAGATATGCTGGAGCCTATCCCAACTAAACCATATAATGAAAAGCAATGATACTGAATGATGATGAAAGATGATGAACTCCTCGGATGGATTGAAGTGACGGGAGTTTGTGGAGCGCAGACTGAATGATTGGACATGTTATAAATGTTTGAGAAATAAAGTTAGTCCAAATTGAAGGAAGCGATAGCACATCCTTTTCCAATCCTGTGGACTTCAAACGTTCCCCATCCTATTTTGGACTCCTCAAACTCCTCAAACGTCACTTCCCACACCCAAGAAGATAAATTGTGTTCACGGTGGAACAATAAAACCAAAAAGCCATCTGATGCGGAAATGAAGAAATCAGCAGTCGTTGTTGACTGTGAGCGAGGCCGACTGATGGCTGCTTTCAAGCGGCGGCGTCTGACAGCAGCACGGCTGCCAGAGCCCTGATTGGTTGTGACTAATGCTCCACCAAGATGGATGTGCACGGAGATGTTCCAGTTTGGAGCAAACTGAAAGCAACAGTCATGCCGTGGACTCCGAGTCGTCTTTCCGAGGCGTTTCCAATCTACCACACAGGAAGCTGACGTCGGCGGGCACAGTCGGCGCATTGTTGTTGTTTTTTTAATGGCCGTACATTTGGGGGGAAAACATGCAATTAATCTGCAAGTGTAATTGCTGTTCATGTGTGGCTTGGCACCGCATTGGATAAACACGCCCCCCCCCCCCTCCCCACAACTTTTGCCACCTGTAAATGTGCGTGTGCTATTAGCTGCTTGGTTACAGGGAGCCGTGCGGCACGGGGGGGCGGGGGGGGCTTATTAATTGTTGTTTTCATGTCAGCGCTGCTGCGTGCGGCGGCTGATTTAATCAGTCCAATTCGCTGCCAAGGGAGCGCAGCCGCTGAGCCCCATCCAGCATTAAGTACGGCGCATGCAGATTGAAGCACATTGCCCCCACCGGGGCTTCCATTAGTTTGCCGAGGCGTTCTTACAAAACAAAGTTCAAGCGCTGCGGTAAAAGTACAATTTGCAGAACTAATGAGTCGTATTGTCTTGTGACCCAAATCTTACAGAAATGAATGAAAAGGCTAACAAGCGACGTTACCGACGGCATTGAATACATCGTGGGACCAGGACGACGCCATCAAGTCATGTCATTGGGAAAACCAAGGAATAAAAAGTTGGACAAAAATACTCTGAACGTCAAAGTTAGTACCAGTCATGGCACCAAATAGCCAATGGGAAAGGACGTATTGTCACGTTCTGCTGGTAGAGCATCACAGAGTGCCACCCCAGGGTTCGAGGACATTAGGCAGGTGCAATCAATAATGCCTTTTCCTTCCCTGAAAAAAGTCGGAAGAGTCACAAAATTCCAAAGCCAACAGCCAACTCGCGGTGTCCCAAATGAAGAACAGCAGCCTGATGACGAACGAGGACCAACGAGGACCAACGAGGACCAACGAGGACCAACGAGGACCAACGAGGACCAACAAGGACCAGCGAGGACCAACAGGCGGTTCTGCCAGAACACCCAAAGTTGCCGCACAGCATCCCGTAACAGGAAACACGATGGCACAGGAAGAGCACCAACAGGAAATGATGTCATGGCAGATCCAGTCCAACCTGTCCAAGCGGGACAACCGTCTGTGTCCAGGCTGCTCAGTACAACATGGCTAAAACACACAAACACAGAACTTCTAATAATAATTATAATAATAATAACACAATAATAATAATAATAATAATAATAATAATAATAATAATAATAATAATAATAATAATAATAATAATAATAATAATAATAATAATAATAATAATAATAATAATAATAATAATAATAATACATTATTATTATTATTATTATAAGATATAAGATATTATAACAATACTTACCTAGACATATTACATACTATATAAATACATAAATTACATAATATGTAATTATTAATATTATTAATGTGAGTTTATAGAATATTTTATATTATTATTTATCATTATTATTTATTATAAAATATAATAATTGGGCTGAATGCCTTGCTATCATGAGACATAAACAAGCAAATAATAATAATAACAATAATAATAATAATAATAATAAAATAATAATAATAATAATAATAATAACAATAATAATAATAATAATAATAATAATAATAATAATAATAATAATAATAATAATAATAATAATAATAATAATAATAATAATAATAATAATAATAATAATAATAATAATAATACATTATTATTATAAGACATAAGATATTATAACAATACTTACCTAGACATATTACATACTATATAAATACATAAATTACATAATATGTAATTATTAATATTATTAATGTGAGTTTATAGAATATTTTATATTATTATTTATCATTATTATTTATTATAAAATATAATAATTGGCCTGAATGCCTTGCTATCATGAGACATAAACAAGCAAATAATAATAATAACAACAATAATAATAATAATAATAATAATAATAATAATAATAATAATAATAATAATAATAATAATAATAATAATAATAATAATAATAATAATAATAATAATAATAATAATAATAATAATAATAATAATAAAATAATAATAAAATAATAATAATTTGATGAATGTAAAGTGAAAATATTTGTTTTCATAGCATACAGAGTACGTGATACTTGAATTGTGCAGGTGTACCTAATGAAGCGTCCATTTGGCATTCGTAATGATTCGTAATGACTGATGGTAGGTTGTAGTGGCGCACGAGTGCAGCCTGTGTCGATGCTGTGATGCGGTTACTTTGTGGTCCGAGTGGTTGAGGTTAACTTGGTGATCTGATGAATCATCTCCTCGGAGGATAATAATCATCCACCTGACTAATCCTTTACGCCTGACGACTACCACTCACTTTTGCACGTGACCCCCACCCACCCCCCCCCCCGCTTCCTGTGTGTGTATGTGTAAATTCCACAAGGATGACAATGATGATGAACTAGACAAGGACGGTGGAGGAGACCAATCGATGGCCAGATACTAACATTGACGTAGTGATTGACAAAGCACCGCTGACACCACGGCGAGGCAACCCTCTACCCTGATTGGCCGACACGTCAGTCACTGCTGCCAACGTTGCGCCCCGCCCTCGCCAGTCATATGTCCTCGGGCAAGGTGGGCGGAGAGCAGACAGTCTTGACTTTTTTCTTATGCTTGCTGTCTAAAGGGATCATAAATGACTCTTTTTTGGGGTGGGTGGGTGGGGGGGGGGGGTCCTGCACTTTCTTGTTCCTCTGTCTCCTCTTGGATCACATCCTTAGACCACATACTCCCATTAAAACCACCAATCCATCCACCACCTCAATCTTGCAGTTGCTGAAGCAGACAGCTTAAAAAGTACATCAATAAATTCATGGCTGTGGCTGTAGGCAACCTCCTTATCTTACTCCACAAGATAGCGGCATCTACATTTGAAGCGGACGCCCCGCCCGCCTCCAACCAGTGTCTGCAGAGTGATAGCGGAGAGCGCTAGCTAGCCATTGAGCCAAACTAAAGTCCTGCTTGAGACCAACACCGGGGGTTCCTTTTAAGTGACCTGGTAAAGCCCCAGGTAGGTCCTTCTGGGGGTTGGGAGTGGGGAGTGGGGGCGTGATACAAAAAGCATGGCTTCATTTTTTAGAAGAATCCTACCAAACTGGAAGTCAGCCGGCATTGTGCACCACTTTGGACTTTTGGATAGTTTTGGTAGAAATGCTTTGGTGCCCCCCCCCCTCCCCCCCATTGAGAATATTAGGGGATTTTGAGATCAAGGGTCAAATGCAGGTAGCAAAGAACACATGACCACGGGGTCATGTTGTATCCTGGGGTTTCTATAGCAACAGACAAGCTTTGTTGCTCAATCAAGTCAACCCGAAGTTGACATGACCGAGACCACAAAAATAAAAAAATTAAAAAAAATAAAAAAATAAAAAAATAAATAAATAAAAAATAAAAAATAAAAAATAAAAAATAAAAAATAAAAAATAAAAAATAAAAAATAAAAAATAAAAAATAAAAAATAAAAAATTTAACATTAAAAAAAAAGGACCAAAAAAAAGGACCGCCACCACAGAAGTCGACCAAGTGTGGAAAACATTGGAATTAAGGAATTAAGGCACAGCATTACAAAAAGATGCAAATGAACATCAAAAATCAGCATCAAAACATTTCTTGGATTAACTCACCCTCAGTCAAGTGGCATCTGTAAAGCCCTACAACCTCCCCAAATGCCTCCCACCTCCACACGATCCCGTCAAGGTCCCTTCCCTCCAGCATCGTCTTTTTTTACAGGCTGACGGTGTATTAGACACGCCATTATCAGACCCCCCCATGCCTTTTCTCTCAGCCTGTGGAGACTCCCCAGCGTGGAGCGGCATTGGCAGGCCTCAGGTGGCAGTCATTTAAAGATCACACATCCAGGACGTCACCCCCCCCCCCCCCCCCCCCCCCGAATGCGTGTCACTTCACACGTGGGATGAGATGACACGTCTTCCTTCCCGCAGGCGGCGGCGAATGACTTTAATGGCGATGCAAATCATTAAGAGGAGCACACAAGGCGCCGCCAGACACTCGCTTGATGCGGCCTCGCTCTTCTTAATCTACTGGGAATGTTTGCTCTACGCTCGCACCCAAAGCCCCCCCCCCACAAAGATGCCAGTTGGAAGCGGCGCGATGGATTGAACTTTACGCCAGGTTATCATTCCTAAAACAAATTCCTGCAGGAAGAATTCAAGCTGAAGAGGAAATTGAGGAATCTTCCGCCGCCTAAGAGATTAAGATTAAAATATGCCTTTATTCGTCCCTCAGTTGGGGAATTGAACTCGGGGCCTCTCTCACACTAAGCCAGCATCATACCACTAGACCTACAAGCCCCTGACAAGCCTAGCTGAGGATCCTGAGGTGTTTCCAGGCCACGGTGGGTGAGTGGTTAGCGTGTAGGCCCCACAGTCAGGAGACTGGGTTGGAATCTCCGCTCGGCCATCTTTGTTTTGGGCTTCCTGGGTGTGAAACCCCAAATCCTGCTCCTTTGCAGACGTGTCAAAGCGAGCATGTGATGATCATGTGACCATCGCTGATGCAACTTCAAAGCAGGTAAGACAAATAAAAGCATGACCATGGAGGCGTGTCAGCCCCCCCCCCCCCGCTGAGTGTGTGAGGTTAACGTCGCCCTGAATGTCGTTAGCGCCGAGGAGCCGGGAGCTCGGTGAATCAGACGGGATGCTGTCAATCCCGGCGTGAGGAGCGCCAGGGTCGGAACAAATCAAAGCGCAGTTCAGTGAGGTCAGCCTCACCTGGCCTCGCCCCCCCCCCCCCCCCACCCCCCCAACCACCAGGATCAGGCTTGGCCCTGGGATAAGAGCTTGACAGACATTCTTGTCAGGTTCAACCTCATAAGCCTTGCTTGACCCCGCGCTGACCCCCCTGCATGATGAGGCTGGGGGGGGGGGGGGGGGGTCTCTTTCAACTTCACATTTCCACGTGACATCACTGGAGTCGTCATTTTCATGGAAAAATAAGCACGTTTGATGGGTTTGGGAAGGGATAATGTCACATGGAAAGTACTGGGATTTACCAGGCTGCAATGGTGCATTCAAAGTATGACCAAAAAGTCAGCACCAATATCCTGGTATTTGGAATCTTGGAAAAATGTCAACTTTTTATGACAATAAAGTCAGGATATTGTGGATATCATGATATCACAGCATAATCATCATCAAAGAAAAAAGTTATGAGAAAAAAAAAATAAATTAAAAATAAAAAAAATGTCTAATTTCAGGAAAAAATATCTTGTACTTAAAAATAAAGTCTAAATATTACCAAAATAATATATATAAAATGTAATATGAAATAAAATATAAAATAAAATATTCCTTTCTTACGAGAAAAAAAAAGTATTGCAGCCACGATAATAAAATCTTAATCATAAAGAGAATAAAGAGTCTAAAACTGAAATATTCTGCACTTGTAATTTTAGAAGAGCAGCAATAATTTAAAAAAAAAGACGGTTCAGTCGTGCGCACGGTGGATGAACGATGGTCGTTCATGAGAATAGTCCTTTATTTGTCATCATAACAAGTACAACGAAAAAAAACCCGAGCGAATCAATTCGCCGATGGAGTCTGGGTCGGCGAGGACGTCCATGCGGCACAAAGAAGCGCACGGGAGCACTCGTGCACGCTGCAAAGACTCCATAGACGGTGCAATGAGCGCTCGGTGGCGTAACGGGCGCAGCCAAGATGAATCAAAGAGGAAGAAAACAGGAAAGCACCTCATGCTCGGGTCTCAGAGCAGCCAGCAACAGAAAAGGCTATCTGGGCGGAAGGATGGCTCAGTACGTCATTACAGTTTTCAGCGCCTGTCAAGCATTTCCCTCAGAGAGCGGGAGGAGGGGGGGGGGGGCGGCCCCGCATTACGTCTGAGTGAGTTCAACTGTCAAGCGGCAGCCATTTGTATGCCTCGGCATCCACCTAATAGCAAATAATCACTAGCCGCGCGCTGCCTTCCTGGCAAATGATCGATGTTGTCTTCACGTCTGACGGATGACCCTGCCGCACTCGTGTCCACTTCAAAACCGCCGCCGTCAAATGTCTGTCAGACCCGCGCCGAGGAGGGAGACACCGGGGGGGACGCCGGCAAAGTTCTGGAAATGAAAATACCCTCATCCATCTTCCGGCTATCACGGATTTGCCAAAATATTGGAATGAATAACCAATCATTCCTAGTACAAAGTACTATTACTAGTATTAAAAATAGGAACATTGATGTACATTGGATGACATTTTGGGTGAGACGCATTCACTGATGGTGTGTAGTATTCTACGCTGGTCTCAGGGTGTCAGTAATGCTACATTGATGAGCCACCGCAGGAAGTACTGTCCAGAACAGGAAGTACACCAAGGAATTCTCCCAAAGCTAGCATGAGTAGGCTACATCGTGGCGTCTTTTCTCTTATTATGCATACATAATATGCACAATAGTCAACTTGTCCTTTCAAAAATTTGGAATATTTGAGAAAAGCCAAAGGACGCATTTGGAATATTTTGATTCCATAATATTCCATAATATTCAAAGAAAACATTTTTGGGAATAATGAGGGAAAAAAGATCGTAAATCATAAGAGAAAAAAGTCATCTGAAAAAGTCAAAATCCATCCATTCATTTTCCAAATCACTTATCCTCATTAGGGCCACGGTGGTATGCTGGAGCCTATCCCAGCTGACTTGGGGCGAGAGGCGGAAAAAAGTCAAAATATTCATGAAATATTATTATGAAGTATTTTCATGTATTTTCTTAAACATGATAATATTACAAATAAAATCAGCAACTTTACAGACTAATTGTAATATTTAAAAAATATATTACAGAAAAAGATTTTCCAAAGAAAGTGTCAATCCATCCCTCCATCCATCCATCTTCCACCACTTATCCGAGGTCCAGTCGTGGGCCCAGATTCCAAAGTTTCTGCTGCTGGTTTCTTAGAACGTACAACGTGATCCTGTGGTAGAATCGTATGAGTTATGACTACAGGAGGTTGGATTCCGATAAGCCCATAGACTTGATGATTGACACGGGGGCGCGCCCACCCTCGACGTTATCCATCTGACCTTTGAGATAGCTCCGCCTTTTCACGGTGAAGGTTTTTGTCTCGTCTAGAACATGTCGAGTTTGAAACGGAACGTCACGGTTTTGAATTGAACCCCCCCTCCACCCTCCACCCTCCCCCGGCCGTGACATGTGTGGATGCGTAATTGGAACGTGATCCCGGTTAAGGACGTGCATGTTTATCATTCAGCGGCAGACACTCCAAAAGATGCTGACAGAGATGTCACTTTGATAGCATGACAGTCAAATAAACGGAAGGACGGGAAAAAGCACACAGACGCAAATCAAGCGTCTGTCAGGGAAGCTTTTAGTCACCGAGTCCAACGTAAACATGCATGATTACAAATAGCAAATGAGCTGTAGGAAGGAATCAGTGTCTTCCTGCTCCGCCACGTGTGAATTGACCCCACCCCCCCCCCCCCCACCCCCACCCCGGAAGCAGACAGGATGGGAAAAATGGGAAAGTTGTCTTTTTTTCCACAATAACACTAACAAGCGCTAGAAAAACATAGCCAGAACATTCCATCATCTAGTTCTCCTTTGCCTTCTAAAATAATTTCCATAGCATTATTTTGTATTTTTTTTATTATTAATTTTTTTTAATGGTCACATTCCAGATATCAGAATATTACATATTTTCTCTCTTATCATGTTGCAGTTTTTCTTGTAAAATATAAATGTCCATGTCAAATCTTTAGTATGTTTCTAAATGGTTACCAATATTTCTCATAAAATCACTCAATTTTTCTTGTGAAATCACAACTTTTTGGAACAATATTCAATGTTTATGCTGATTTTTTTTTTTATCCTTTTGGGGGAAAATGACAACTTTTCAGTACTTTAACTTTACTTTGCTCTAACCCTCATAAAATTCAGTCGTCACTGGTTAATGGTGGTTAATTAGTTCCAGATCCAAAACACGATAAGTGAATTTCCTCAAAGTAGGATTCAATGGTAATAAAGCGATTCTGCATTTTATGAATTTCTGAATACAGTTTTGAACATTATTAGAGCCCTGTGGACATGAAGTAACACCCCTAGAGTCACATTTACACTTTTATTATTCTTTGTTTCCATCACATTTCTCATGTGCGGGCTACAGGATCACTGACTGGAGCTAACTTGTTAGCTTCCAAATGATTTGTTCTAAACTTAAGGAAATGTTTCAAACGGAGCGGGGAAGAAGGGCAAAGTGAGAAGCCAAAATGTACCACTTCCACACAGAATGGGAGGAGAACTTTTTTTTACTGTAGTCTGACTTCATGTAGCGTGTAGGTTATCTAATCTTATATCAATGAACTATGATTGACACCTGGTGAGCACAGTTCTACATTGGACTTGTCTTTCAATATTTTTGGACTAGTAGTCGGCCAACAGTGGTCGTGTATTCATTCATTCAACTATGCAAATAGATGCAATAGTAATAGTAATAGCATACATAGCAAAAAATTATCATTTCCAGTCACCACTTTTACTTACGAATACAACTTTTCCATCATAAATATCAACCCCAACAGTCAAGGTATTAAGAGAAGAATATTAGCGTATTGTGTTTGTCTTGCAGGTGTACCTAATGAGGCAGCCCGTGGCACTGACGTAACTTGCGTGTGCGTGTCAACCCGCAAGGTTCAAAGCAGTCCCTCGAGTAGAAAGCAGATGAAAAGCAAAGAGTAAAACCCCTCCCAGTCCCGCTGCACCCGCCTTTGGGTGTCTTCCCGCCGGCCCATTACTTTCCTGAGTGAGCCTCATTAAAGACGGCAAGTTGAGTCAAATCTTCTCTGTAATTCAGCAGAGGTGATTTGCTGTCAACATCATTAAGCGTCATTTCTCCAACTCTGCTCGGCTTACTTATGAAGTGTTCTTTATTGCGTAATGATCCAAATCTCCTGCTCTTCAAAGGGGGCCCCGGAGGACATGCCACCCAGGCAGTCGACTGGCGTGCCAGAGGGGCCGCCATTAAACGCCGTTACGTTTTCCGCCCCCGCGCTCGCTCTTCAGCGGCGTTCAGGTAGCAGCCGGGGAGGGGATGTCAAGCTGCGGTGTCGGGTCGCTATCTCAGACGCTATCACTGTCCGCTTCAAAGTGTTTGCTGATCCCGGGCATTTAGTCGGGCCGCCGGCGTGGCTAATTACAATGAGAGCTGTCCTGCTTGTCATGCTAGGTGTCCCCCCCGCTCCCGTCTTAAGAGGGGCCTCCGCCATTGTGCGTCCGCCGCCGGAGCTCAGTGTCACGCTATGAGATGTCCTCCGGGCCTTTGTGCGCGTGTCCCCGGCGTGGAGCCCCCCTGCTCGGTAGGAACACAGGAAGGTGCCGCGGGGGGGTGGGGGGGGGGGGGGGGGGTGCTTCTCAAGGCTACAAAAACTGATGCCGCATCAGTGAGAAAGCAAAAAACGCAGATGAATAAGAAACATCAATTACTGGGGGGCTCTGACCCGAGAGCCCCCGCCCCCCCCCCCCCCCCCCCCCCCGTGATACGGCAAATCGGCACAGATTGAAGTTGACACCGCTGGAGTGGAAACACTGACCCCTCACAAGACCGGGGCCTCAAACTTGAGGCCAGTGACAAACTCCACAGAGCAAGGCCAACATGGACGCAAAACAGGGAGGGTGTGTGTGTGTGTGTGTGTGTGTGTGTGTGTGTGTGTGTGTTCATTCACATCACACACACACACACACACACAGGTCCGACTTTGTCCCACAGTGAAACCAAATGGCTCAATTTGGCCACTTAAGGCTGTCCAATTGGTGGGGCTGAACTACAAGAGGAACATGCGAGGGGACAACCGCATCAGGAGTCTCTAAGGGGAGGACAAAGCCTGATGTCCAACAGGCTTAGCGCTGAGTGGGACTGGACCTTCGAGAAAAGCTTGTTGGAAGCCGGAGAGAAAAAAGTGGTGCTCCCCATATGGGGGCCTCCCGTGGCCTTGTGAGCATGGACTAAAGCAAAATAAACACACAGGGAGGGGGGGTCACGTTTGTCCAGAACAGTTCCGATGCTTTCATGCATTTGCTTCCAAGGTGAGAAGACATCTTCCATGCTGTCACTGCAGCAACTAAGCCTTTATTTTCAGGACGCTCTGATCCATCGGCCACCCATCAGCATGGGTCATCATCATGTGGTCGGCTTACTGTTTGCCAATAAATGCCTTTCACGAAAGCCGATCACCTGTGACTCCAAAATCACAACGCTACTGCATCAGGTTCACGCCCAGACTGGAGATGGGTCAGAACCACAATAGAGCCGCACCAGGCCTCAGTGGCAAGAACAACAACTAACTTGGAAAAGTCTCAAAGTTTCCATTGGTGAACCCTTAATCCTAGCCCCGACCCTCTCAACCAAATCCTTCATCCTAACCCCTTATCCTCTAACCATCAAACCCTAACCCCAACCCTCTAGGCCCTAACCCTCGAACCCTAGCAGTCAAACCCTCGAACCCTAACCCCAACCATCGAACCTTCACCTTAACCCTTAACAGAATATTTTTGTTGTCATGACAAAGAAAAACGCTTTCCCACATTCTAAATACGCCTTTAAACATTATTAGAGCCCTCTAGATCTAAAATAACACCCCTATAATCACCTTTACACACCCATTACCTCACACAGCAGCCATGATAAGAGAAAATAAGACATTAAAGACAATTGGGTGGCGGACAGGAAGTGACATCGAGGTTTCTGAGTTGAGTTTTCAGTTGTTGTGGGCTTAGGTAGCAACAGTAACCTGCGTTGCTTTGCTCTGATTGTGTCTGTTTGGAACCACTTAAAGCTGCAATAAAAGCCTGTTATTTGGCGGATCGAGTCTGGTGCTCGTCTCACTGAACAGTTACTGCCACCTAGCGACCAATGGAGGATATTACACTCGCCAGTTGCATGGTGGTCTTAACGGCTTATACTGTATTTGTATTTTAGTTCATTTAGCCATAATAATTTGGTATATATATCTTTGGACTAATTGGCTGCAGTCATCCACAAAACAGCGATTATTTATTTAAAAACTAATTTTTGAAAAAGTGAGGAAGCAATGTTCAGACCACGATGTAGCAAGGGACCACTAAAGGCAAAATCAGAGTGTGCTACCTGGCACTACCAGTAGGGGCGCTGTTACTGTACTTCAGACTCAGCTAGATCGTGTTGAAGATGCTGGAAGTTTACAACAACGTGGTGGCCAGTTGCACATTGAATGCAACCCAAAACCAATTTTTCCGCCATGAAACTTGACAGAAAGTCCAACAACACCAACCAAAAAGACGACCAAAAGCAAAAAAATATGTAGGTCAAATCCCAACATTAGAGCCCCTATTTAACCCCTCTAAAAGCTCCTCATTCATACTCGGAATGGAGCACCTGTTTCAAACAATGCAAGCATTCACGCCCCCCCGTCCCCCCTCCCCTTGCCTGATCACCCGCATTCAAACAAAAATGATAATCAGTCAGTCAGTCAGTCAGACGTCTTTGCAAATGGAAATCAGGGAGAAGACAGCAGAGATGAGAATCATTTTGATCTGGTTGACACGCAGAGAATTTCACCAGAGCGAGATGGAAGCTCTCAGGTCAATTATGATGTCACGCCTGTCAGACGCCGATGAAATATAAACCTTTGAAGACCACTTTAGCGAGGGATGGGGGGTAAAATGAGGAAGATGTGCTGGTTAACCCCAACGGTGTGTAAGGATATCGCTAAAGTCAGCGATTGATATGCTAGACACTCTACGACCGTTTCCCCTCCCAATGGTTAGTTCCTATTGGGAAGGATTATTGATTGTTTGCCATCAGAGGGACCTGACCATTTTTATACTCAACCAGAAGAAGCTCAAATCCAGAAGATACTGCCTTGATGAGCTCCATCTGCATAAGATGAAATATAGGACTTCCTGTGGAGTTACTAAAAGTTAAGGACAGCCATTGGAAAGTGACAAGGGTGAATCCTCAGGAATCATACCGTGGTCTCAGGAGTGAATATGATGACCTTCTGCATCAATTAGACAAACCAAGGAAGTAGTGAAACGTTTCTCCTGCTTCATTTAACAAGACTCCTGACAAAGTGCTGGGATAAAATAGCAGAATGGCGTGATGGAGAGGTGATGTCTCCGCTTCCCTGTGCAGCCTAGAAGGTCCAAGTGTCGCATTCATAGCAAGAACCAAGACCAAATCTCTTCTTGCAAGTCAGACTGTCAGGCCGATAAGAGATGTGTGACGCTTGGCATGAGATTAATACCTCCCCGGCGACAAATGACACATGAGGCTGGAGATGGAGGGGATTTTTCATGTCCGCTTGGTGAATCTACCCAGACGGGAATGTGGAGATATACTTCCTGGTGAGGTCGACCAGGCTTTACGACAAACAATAGCAAGCAGAATCTGTGCCATGCAGTAACAACCAAAGTATTTAGGGTCTGTCATATTTGAATGATACGACACAGAACTTACCGCCATCCCATATACAGTCAGCTTCCATTTGTTAACATGAACTCTTCCAGGATGCTTTGGAATCGACCACTGGGGTCTGCAAGGCTGCATTACCACAAGCCATATCTCAATGGGAGCATAACTCATAACAAACAGACCTTGTTCTTTTTTATAGATCCTGGGTAATACAATGAGGAGAAGAGGAAAGTCACGGGCCATAGATGCTACAACAAACCTCAAGGAATGTGC
The DNA here is from genome assembly GCF_030265055.1 of Doryrhamphus excisus. Lineage (NCBI taxonomy): Eukaryota > Metazoa > Chordata > Actinopteri > Syngnathiformes > Syngnathidae > Doryrhamphus > Doryrhamphus excisus. The sequence goes on from NC_080485.1 coordinate 16,549,088, forward strand.
CGCTGGCTCCAGACGCAAGGCCAACGGTTACTTAATACTTCATAGTCGAGGACAGGAGGTTTTCTGGTCTGTGAAAAAGATGCCTTTTAGGCAAACGCATAATTCGATGAGATGGAGTCGAGAGATGGTTGTAGTCTTTCCCAACTTTTCTTTGGAGTAAATATTTCAGTTCCTTGCAGTTACGTACGCATTGGTGCTTTCAGTCCATACAAAAACCTGACAACAATTGTATAGACAAAAAAAAAGTTTGGTAACCAGTGTTCTAAGAAACAATGAGCTGTACCACTTCTCACTTGTTTATTAGTTCTACAACTTTAATATTTAGTTTCATATGTTTTTATATGTTTGTTTTTTTTTACAGTTTCGCAAATTGTGTTTGCAGCACAATGTAGTTATTTTGTTCATTGATGATTTTTTCCAACCAAATTTCATTCTTGGGTATTTATTTATAAAATGTGACTATTAACTATACTAATAACTACTAATAACAATCATATGCAATCATATGCAATCATATACGTTGGTGGCATTGTTACTTCAAATGTTAAAAAGCCTTCTCTGCATAGATTTTTTTTGTGGCATTGAGCACCCCCCCCCCCCCCTTGCAAAACGAGGTAAAAGTGAAGTTAAATGTTCAGTTGCGTTAATATTTAATATAAATAAATAAATAAAATACATGGTATTTTTGACGAATTAATTGGATTTACATTTCCATGGGAAAAGTTGCTTTGGTTTGAGTCGGACCTGATGACCTTAACCAAGGCACCGCTACAGCGCCGTCTGTGTTTTCTTCGGATTATTGTTGGTGTATTAGAATCCGTCATGAGTGAATATTGAGTGGACATGTCACGTGTTCTAATTTAAAGTCTGTTGCGCGACTCATCACATAAAGACTTAAAAGTATGTTTTATGTGCCGCAAGTACGACGTGGAGGCCTTAAAAAGTGTCCTTCCTGGAGATGCTCATCCAAAGTCACAGCCACAATGACCATCCAGGCAGTCAATAAATTGATGAAAGCGACTCTACAAAAGACGGCGGGGTCAACTTCAAGCCCGACATAAAGAAACAGAAAGCTAAGAGAGGAGCGAAGGAGAGCCCTTCTTTCTTTTCCTCCATCGCACGCTCCATTCCCTTCTATTTTTTTTCCCCCTGCAGTCGTGCGTCCTGACCTTGCAGCTTCTACGGCCCATCCATCTTGGGCTGCTTAGCCATTTCGCCGGCTTCATACTGCGCAGATTAACACAATTCATCACCGCAATCATCCTCCATTCATCACCCTTTCCAATGAATGTTTTGACATCCAGTTAATTTTCTGCTGATGATTTATCAAATTATAATTACCATGCTCTGAAGGGCTCATTTATTATGTTGATACATGATAATGACGCCAAAGTGGATTGAATTTTAAGTAAGTTCTCCCTGTGATCATAACATTATTGTGAGTTAGACGCTTTCTGCTTGTTATGAAAATCGATAGGCGGCAAAGCAATGAATGGATATTTTCACACAGAACAAATGCTTAGCTCACGTGCTCGTCTTGGTAATTAAGCAGCACAGCTACTCGGGCCGGGGCTGGAGGCAGGTATGTTCTTTTCTTAATAGGTTATAGGTTGCTTCTCACATGCTGCCCACGGAGGAACTTCATTAGCCTCCTGCTTCACAGCTCCCCTATAGCCTCATTATTATCCCGGCTTGTTCAAATCCGACGGCAGCCCATCTTCGTCGACTGACCATTCCAATGCACGTGGTCAAACCGCAACGGAAAAAAATGAGGTATTGTGAATTTTTAGCAAGTAATAATAATAACACATTATGCCTGGTATGATCACCTTTCACCTTATGATGGGTAATTACGTGATTTTGGATTTTTATGTGACTTTTCCTAACAAGCAGGCTCCGTCTTTGGATCCGGTGACCCCTATGTCCGTGCATGGAGTTCCTTCACTGTATGTAGCGTGCACAGAAGTGCAGTGCATTGTGGGCCAGCGCTCAGGGAGATGAGGGCTTAGGAGGTGTTAAAGGTTATTGAATGCTGGAGAATTCTCCTGGCGGCGCAAGCATTGTTTACAGCTATCTATTTTTTTTTTTTTTTTGACTCTTTGCCCTTGGGCGTCGGCCCATAAACAGAGCTGCTACCGCCGCCCCTCACCTCTACACCTCCACACACAACCCAGCTAGTGCAGAGAGTATAATTGTGAGTCCCCCCCACCTCCACAACTGCCTGCTACGCCTGCCCCGCTTCCCTGGATGTCCCAAAAGTGAAAGATGTGTCTGGTAAGTGAGAGAGGTCAAACACGAGCATGGATATTTATTACATGCACTGCAACCAGATGGAGGCGGCCCATCCATCAAGCCGAGCTGTCACGCCGGTCACAAACGTTTCCCATAAAGGCGGCCTGCCCCTCCCAGCGCTGTAGCCTCTGTGAAAGATGGAGGTCCACGTGTGCACTGGATTGCTTTTGCATGCAAACTTTCAAGAAGCTGCACAGCCTCGTTACGGGAAGACTTGAAACGTGTTTAAGAAAAGCAGCGTTCTCCTCCATGAAAACACGCCTGCTTTTCAACCATGCCATGTTCGACTGTTTAGTGCACAGTCAAAAGTTTAGACACACCTTCCCATTTGATAACATGCAAAAGTGTCCCAATAGTTTTGACTGGGTCAGAGTCCAATCAGCAAATGTGATTTAAGTTGCGGTAAAAAAAAGAGCTGACACAAAATGCATTGAGAAGCACGCTAGTAATGGTAAAGAAGAAAAGTGTGATGCTAGCCATAGAACAGGAAATGGAACATACTGCCACATAGCGAAGGGTCTTGCTGCTCAGTACAGGCGGTCCTTGGTTTACGTGCTTTCATGAACATATTACAAACTTAGCTTTAGTCTTTAAACGCCACTTGCTCGAGAAGTAGTTACATCACTATAAAGAATATATAAAATCACAAAACTCACAAAACCAGTGGTGTTATTATTATTTTATTATTATTATTATTGTTTCATTTGACTCTTGTATGTAGTGTTTAAGTACTGTATTTTATGTACTAACCCGAATCTCGAACCTTAATCCCTAATCAAAATCACAATTTATAATGCCATACCTGACCGCTAACCCGACCCCTAATCCTAACCCTAACACATTATTCTAACCCTAACCTCGAACCCAAACCTCTAACATTAAACCTGACCCCACCCAAACCCTGATCCCTAATCCTAAACCTAACCTGAACCCTAACCACTAACCCTTACCCTAACCCTACCCATAATCCTAACCTGTAACCCCAACCACCAATCCTCATCCTAACCTCTAACCCTAATCTTTACCCATAACCCTAACCTGTAACCCTAATCCTAACCCCTACCCATAACCCTAACCTGTAACCCTAATCCTAACCCCTACCCATAACCCTAACCTGTAACCCTAATCCTAACCCCTACCCATAACCCTAACCTGTAACCCTAATCCTAACCCCTACCCATAACCCTAACCTGTAACCCTAATCCTAACCCCTACCCATAACCCTAACCTGTAACCCTAATCCTAACCCCTACCCATAACCCTAACCTGTAACCCCAACCACCAATCCTCATCCTAATCCTAAATCTGCGTGAGTACAATCCATCAGGTTGCTATTACCGTTCTGTCCATTCTTCCCCAATCCCTAACCTGAGCCCTCCATGTTTCCCCGTGTCTAAGTCCATGTTGTCCAGTTTTGAACGTTCATCAACGGCGCGGCGGGGGCGGTCCAAACAACAGCAGGATGCTGCAGATATGAAAGAAGTCCAAGTGGGAGCACTGGAAGGGCGTTTGTGACACTTGCTCCCTCATTCATCAGCCTCTCATAGGCCCGTCGGTGACAATGAAAAGATTTCACAATACAGCCGCGGCAGAAACTCATTGTGGCCCTCATCCATCATGCTCAGCCCGCTAGCCGTTCCACTGACCTAATCTGTGATGCTTGGCTGCTCGCACCGCGTTCCTTAAAGGCAGGCTTCATTACTGTGAGGGAGAGCAGGAGATGGAGGCCAGCGGGGGCCAAGGGCCTGGAGTAACGGGGGCCGTGCTAGTCAGATACACACAGACTTTAGCTACATAAAACAGAGAGACGGTCCCCTGTCACAATCAGCCGGGACCCCGCGGGACACACCATCACGGTGGTGCACTTGGTGGTGCAAATGGTAGGTGTGCTGTTTGGGATCCTACCTCATTAAGGACAAGTGTGATGGTAACCATAGACCAGCCCAGTACAATGTGAGCGATGAAATGGCTGACTGAAGACCGGCCGTTCAGACCCACTGTGTATTTCTGTGTGGTTTTCAGGCAGCCCCGCCTTGTCTTTAAGATGTCAATCAAACAGTCTTCCACCTGTCAATCAATCAAGCAAGCCATCAGTCGGCTGGTTCCTGTCACCAACAATATCTACGATTATGACTTGTATCAGATACGAAAGTCCCAGAGTTCCTAAATCGGCGGATTGTGTCGTTGTCGTCACGCTAATCGTCTGTAAGCCGACTGAATGAGCAGCGCCTCTGCTGGTAGCGGGCGAGTACTGCGCTCCGCATGGCGATCGATTCCACAACGAATCACAATGTATTCATGGGTTATTATCTGGCAAGACAATCCACTCCTGCCTACCTGACCCCGGATCAGTTATTATGGAGCAGCACTCCCTGAACCCCTGCCCCTGGGGTCGGACACCCCCGGCCCCCCGGCCCCCTCGGCCCCTCTCCTCCTTCCTTATCTCTATGTGGCCTAATGGAGCCTGTCTCTGCACCCGGGGACAAATTCAATCAAGCGCCATAGCAAAACATCGTCAAATAACGGGAACTTGTTATGGAAAATCAAGTCCAGCATCCCGACGCTCGCCAGGATCGGCAGCAAGCGGCTAAGAATCCATTGTGGGGGGGGGGGGGGGTTCTGCCCTATCAATGTACTACCATGCTTGCTAGCTCTGAGTGCCATTCTAGATTTGTACACTGTTGACACACGGCACAGTGCAAGCATGTTGGGGGGGGGGAGGGCACATTAAAGAGACAGCTAATAGACAGGAGGGGCACCATGCAGACTGACGAAACTGTCTGTTTACACCATTTACACAGATTACATCCAAAGTCAAGGATTTTAGAGAATGATTCCATAAACTTCCATGTTGGAAAGTCCGGGATCTTTCTGCCCCCCCCCCCCCCCCCCAGTAACAGTAACATTCTACTTCCATTTGGATTACCTTGTCCTCAGTCCATTTTACAAGGCAAGCTGTTTCTATAAAACTAATCAGGAAAAATGTTTATTTTTTCATCCATGGAAGTATGGAAGTAGACAGGACCAAGACCAGGGTGGACCCCGCCTCTGGCCCCAAGACAGCTGGGGTAGGCTCCAGCATACCCCCACCACCCTGCTAAAGCCGTGCTATGACGATGAACTCTACTCTTTCAGCTCACGTGGGAGTCAAATGACTCAATATTGACATTTTACCACATTACATCCATCTTCTTCTCAAGTAAGAACAGTAAAGGTCTTCCTTTCCTCAAAAAAGACTGACTGCAGTTTCGTATGAGTTACTTCCATCCTAAAAAAAGAAGTAACTATTTTTTACTCCAAGAAATGTGACTGTTTTCCTAAAAAAAACTTTGATTCTCATATTTTTCCGTTTTTTTCCAAGTAGGGACCGGATACTGTTTTGTAGTCCCAATAAAAGCTATTCATCTCATTTTAGTGTCTGGCCACCAAGTCAATAAAAAGTCCAGCCATTCAGCGAGGACGGGAACATTTCCCGTCTGAGGACGAGATGCTTTTATAGGAAGCTGTTAAGGAAGAGCTCGGTCCGCCGCAGATTTTTTTTTTGACAATTTAACAGGTTCTCCTGACACATTCAATGACTATGCTGACAAGTTAACTGCACTGCCAATCAATATTTCCTATTACGCTCATTGACAAAGAGAAAATAAAAATATGGCGTGGAGGTCGAGGCGGGAGTGACAAGGCATTAAGGCTCTATCAGCGCCGCTCATTAATTCAGATCATCCATCAAAGGAGACAGGGTGACGTCTCCTGATATGACGCGAGGAAAATACTCATTCATCATGTAAAGGGGCAGATCCATACATGCTGTACTTTACGCCGTTTTTAGAGGCTGGTGTTAACTCTAGCGAGGGCAGGCTTAGCTCCGCCCACAGCATTGCAAGGCGGCAGATTCCGGTCAACGCGAGGAGGAGAAAACAATTAAGCAGGGTTTTAACCTGTCAATCAGGCCACTCGCACGCTCTGATCCGCCTCCTACTTAACTCCCTCTGTGATACACCGCTGGCAGCTGGGATGGCTTGACTGACGGCAGCCCCGATCCCGGCGCTGGGGGCGCCCCTGCCGACGCCTCGGACATGGGAAAGGCAGATTGGGGCGGACGTGTGGAGGGGCCAAAGGACGGCAGGAGAGGTGACGCCCCAAATGCTGTTTTGGCCCTCATTAGGTGGAGCATCGCTGTCATGACGACTGCAGTGTGGAGGGGGCGTGTCTCTCCCAGTGATGCAATGCTATTCCGTGGAAGGGTGTTAGATTTCAAACGACGATATTTGGGATGTATTCCATTCACGGAAATACGAAAATCAGTGGCAACCACCAAAAATTGGGCGAAATTGACACTTCCAGAAGTATTACAGTATATTCAGTTTCTTACAGTATTTTTGCTGTAATACTGTTGTTTGTTTTCAAAAACAAAAGTCAATGTTAAAGATATTTTTGTATTGCAAAAATATAACTTTGTCACCTGGAAAAATACCACTTTTAATCCCCCAAAATATGAAAATTTCCAATCAGTGAAAAGAATAATTGTTAGGATTTTACTTTTAATTTAAATTAAGAAAAAAAAGAAATTTCAACTTAATACAAATGATATCTTTTTGACATTATTTTTGCTCCATTACTAGTTTTTCTTTTATAGACATCCATACAGTAGTTTTATATGATAAGAGCCAAGCAAAAGGCTATATTTTCTGACTTTTTACCACACATGATTTTTTTCCCTGAACCAGTGAAAAGGAAATCATATTTCGCCACCCCAGAAAAAATACAACTTTATTCCTTCCCAAAATATGACTGTTTCTCCTGCCAAAATATGACTTTTCCTCTTATATAATACAGTTTTTGTAAAAAAAAATTCTACTTTTGGATCTATAAAAATATGACTGCTCCCTCCAAAAGCACAACTTTTTAGTGGTAAAAAAATATGACTCCTCCCCAAAACTTACTTTTCTCCCATAACACTTTTTTCTTGAAAAAGATGTCTTTTAGCCCAAAAAACAATCAACTGGCGGAAAAAGCAACAAAAATCAACACTGAGGAAGTGTAATGATACTTTTTATCCAAAAAGTGCATGTAAGCAAGTAAAAGCCCAAACGCATTGAAAGAACGGCTTGAAGATGACAAATGCTCCTCCTAACGAAGCGGGCGACCTCAGCAGATGATTTTGTGATATTTGCGTGTTTGCGCGACCGGCGAGTGGACTTTTTGGCCGAGCGTGGACCGTTGCTGAGCCTGCAATGTACGCCAGATGATGAGTTACGTTTGTCAGGCAGAATTATGGGCTAAACACGTTGGCAGCACGTCCCCTTCCAAAGCCTTTGGATTCCATACTGTTCTGTTAACCATCAGCAATTATCTCCCTGTCAGAGCTAAAGGTAACAAATTTCCCCCCATCCCAGCCAGCCGCTATCATCCTCCGGACACCGGCATCAACTGACAGCAGCTAAATCACGGCAGCCAGGCCGAGGCTCCTGACAGACAAATGCACTACCTTGGAAAAGCCGGGCCCATCACTCAAGGAGGAGGGCGCGGGGGTAGGGGGGTGGGGAGTATCTCCCTGCTGACCTTACACTTCTTCTTCCTCCCTTTTCCTGCATGCACACCTCCATTTCTTTCTTTGAGAGATGAACTGCCCCGTGTTCTCAGCACAGGGCTCCATTTCCAAATAGCGGAATTATTAATGACCTCAGTGCTGCTTTGTCTTATGGCGGCGTCACAACAGGTCCAGCTGCCCCCCCCACCCCACGCCCCCCGTACAGATGAGCACTGCTGAGTTATCCACCCGGCACCACAACACAAACATTACTTCAGCTAGGCGGGGAACTTTCTGGAAGCAAGAATACACAAATTCTGCTCCAAGCACAATTTGGGAATTTGTGATACCTGTTGTGATTTTGCACTGGAAAATGTTGGATATTATTTCTTCGGATATAAACCCCTCTACATTTACACCAAGTAGCATGGAAATTGGACATGTGGCACCAAAATAATGTTATGGAATAAAACCGGATGGGATGTTTTTGTTTTTTTGGCTAAAAAGTTAGCAATCATAGGGTTGATGTGTTGATTAGCATTAGCATTTCCACCACACAGTACCGGCTCAGCTTCAACATAGCATTTTTTTTTTACCTATTTCATCCATTTGTCTGCTAGCCAGCAAGTACCTGATTATGCTAACCGTTAACTAGCTTGGATTTTGTGGCCAAATTAGCTAGTATTTAAAATAATCATATTTTAGGTATCTACCTATCTTTTTATCTGTCAGTCAGATCTCAATCCATCAATCCAGCGAGCGATTACCTACCTGACTATGCTAGCCACTAGCTAGCTGACAGATTAAACAAGTTGTTTTTGTAAACACACATTAATATGACTTGTTTACAGTTAGCGACAGCTACAGTATGTCTTAAAGTATAAAAGAAGCAGTTCTCCTTACTAGAAGGCCATGTAGCATCACAGTCGTCGTACCGTTGTTGTTGCCGTAAATAAATAACAGCGCTAAAGCGACCGCTGTACTTCAGTGGCGGTTTACTCAAGTTACCCGCTGGCGCTAACTACCAACAATTTACTCACAGCTTGCGATGCAATCTTGCTACAAAACGGTCCAAGCAGTTACACAACAGGGGACACGACCGCCAACCCCTGGATGCAATTGTACCGGAGAACCAACCTTTGCGGGGGGGTGCTGCTTTGCAGTAATTGAAGGTCTGAACACACCCGAGCTTTTCAGGGATGGGGAGGGATACGTGTGGTAGATGATGGCAGAGATGTTGCAGATGTTGTGTCTTTGCAGCAAGTCATCAGTGGAGGCCAATTACCAACTGCAGCATTAACATGGACCCCCCCCCCCCGCCCCCCCCCAAACCCCATCTTTGCTTGCTTTATGGCCCCCCTCAGCTCATCTCACTCAGGTGCCGCCACCATAACCGATACCACACTCCAAACAAGTACTCACAGTCTTGATTTACCTCATGTCATCTCCGAATAAAAGACAAAGAAAATATATCGTAAATCACACGTTACTCTCAAGAGTTTCCTTCCATAACCTCTCCATGGCGGGACCGCTTTCTAACGACCTGCTGCTGCTTCCAAGTCACATCCAAGATCCAAACAGCAACAGGCACGCTCTGGTGTTTTTAGGACCTCCTCCAAAAACACCAGCCAGTGATCCTCTACATAATAGGAACGACCCCCATGTTTATGGACCTGTCAGCGATCCTCTACATTCGTGTTTTTCAACCTTTTTTGGGCCACCGCACGTTTTTTTTTACATTGGAAAAATGTTGTGGCACACCACGAACCTCCTCACGTGCATCACTACGTCTTTTGGAGGAACAGGCAACCAGCTACGTGTTGCCATACGGACAAATATTATATTACTCTGCCAGTCTTACACCGCAGACACTGGACAATGACATAATATTTGCAGAATATTATTAATAAATGGTGCTTGACAATCACCGCTTTACATGATAGGAGCGATCTGCTGCAAAAATGCTGATCAAAGATCCTCTATATCAGGGGTCTTCCATTCAAATGAGTAAGGTGATGCACCAAAACTTATACTTAGACTAGCTGGAATGAATACCAAACCCTGCACATCAGCCTACAACCAGGGATGTTCAAATGGTGGTGCCGGCCCTGTTTCAGCGTCTCTTGAACTTAAAAGCTGTCACAGGAAATGGAATAGGAAATGGATGGATGGATCAAACCATTTCATTGGCTTATTTTGAGTGACTTCACTGCATTTGCTGTCATGTCAACTGTAGTTGACGGAATAGTCGAAGGAATTACACCAGCAAACTGCCGCTAGCTTGTTGTTATATGTTGTTATATTTGTCATTCACTGTAATTGGTCACGGGTCCCTTATGGTTCTGGACAGGGGTCCACCATTTGGGTCTGATTCTGGATAGAGGTCCACCATTTGGGTTTGGTTCCGGACAGGCGTCCACCATTTTGGTCTGGTTCTGGACAGGGGTCCACCATTTGGGTCCATTTGGTTTGAGGGGGAACGGACAGGAAGTGAAGAAGGAGAACCCCATGTGGGAGTTGGCTAAAAGTTAGTTTGGCGTGGACTACGGCGGCCATGACAGTAGCCCATGTTAGGAATTGTGGTGTGTTGTGTTCTCAAGTGCTAGCTGAACCTTGTGGGCTAAAGATGCACAACCACGTGCACACTCAGCTGCATCTTCTCTGCAGTGTGTGTGTGTGTGTGTGTGTGTGTGTGTGTGTGTGTGTGCGCGTGCGCATGCGGTAGCAGCAGAGAGGAAGGAAACTCCCCTCGTCCTCCCTGTAATTTCCTCCCCCTCTTCCATCGTCCATGCCGGCGCTTGATAAGTGCGTACATTAGTTTGATGCCACTCGCCAAGCTGAAATGAAAAGAGAGCTGACTTTAATGGCACGGCAATTAATCGGCCCAATAGACAGACAGCTAAAAGTCGAGATATTGACTTCATTAGGGATAATGTATGATGTCATTAAGACAGCCGGGTCACCTTGTGTATCATACACGCCGCTTAATATATTGGCGTTTGCTATGAAGAAGATAAATTCTGATGTGGCGGGATGAAGCTGATTAGAAAATAATTTATCTGCCGAGGCGAGGGCCTGTCTGCGAGACCTCGAGAGGGAACCAAAAGGGATAATGTGTTACCAATCATACTTAATTAGAGCCCAGATGGATTTGCTGCAGCAATTTAATCATTATTGTTTGGCTCTAATCTACAAAGACGAACACCGACGTCTTCCCTCCGTCTCGTTTATTTCCCAACGATTGGACTTGAAACTGGATGGGCTGCGATGCACCACGAAATACACTCGGTCATATTTTAAACATATCAACTTGGACCTTGGTTGTACGTTTAGAGGAAGGACACGATACTCCATTGATTGATCAATAAAATATGACACTGATGGCATAAAAGCTTATATTTTCCACCATTTGTCTGTGTTGTCGTTGTTTGTTAACAGGAGCAGTCGAGAGGGGAAGTTGACTTGGCAAAGAAGTAGCAATAATGGTGGGACAACACATCGATCTGTCCGGTGGTAGAAAATGAATGAATGTTTATCTTTATGCGCCCTTAATCCTGCTTTGCTGGGTTCTGTACAAAAGCTGTAAGTCAACCAGCGATGGCTCCATGTGACGACTGTGTGAAAGGGGCCTCAGTTTGAGGTGCAAAGAACAACAACACGACGTCAGCTTTGGGAAGTCGAGCTCGATCAATCGATAAATCAGATGAATTTTCCACGGTCGATAAGGAAGTTAAGTTTGGATAGTGTAAAAGCAGCCTGAAAGTCCAATCCAATAACGTTAAAGTCCCCCTTTTGTCTCTTTCCCTCAGGACTATTGAGAGGTACAGAACATCCACTACCTTCTACAGCGACCTTGCCATGCTTTTTCTTTTTTTCCCTCCGTGTGTGTGTGTGATTATCGGCAGTTTCTCATCTGGCTGAGGCGCCGCTCATTTGTCATGATTATTGCTTAGTTCTGGCCTGTCATTGGCTGCCAGAGATCAATGGCTTTGGACTCTCCCTCTTTTGTATGGGCAGCCCAAACAGCCTTTTCTCTGCTAAATGAGGCTTTCCCTCCATCCATCCATCCATGCAGGCTGCCTTCCTTCCTTCTCCCTCTCTCTCCCTCTCTCTCTCTCTCTCTCCCTCCACAGTCATTTCATCAATTTGGTAGTCTATACATCTTTCTTTTTCCAATCAGTGCTGACATAGTGTCTTCTCTTGCAGGCATTGAAAAGACCAAACCGTGGAGTCGCAGCCAGCCATTTCTTCTGCCTAAAGGATTGCCATTTTTTAGGTTTTGTTCCCAAAGCAGGGTTCAAGTGAAGACTTGGGAATGTTGGGGCCTAACTTATCCCCACAAGTGAAGGCTTCTTAGGGGCTTGACATCCTGAGGTCTACATCATGTAAACAAAACGAAGCAAATTCAATATTGATTGCGTCAATCTAGTTATGTGGCAGGTGGTAACATGAGCCTAATCTGGATTAAGTGATGCGGTCCGTGCCGCAGTAAACCCATTTGAAGGTCCGCATGCAAAGGTGCCTTTTAAGGGCCTGTCCACGGCAACGGAGGTCCAAGTTCCAAGTCAATTTGGAACTAAGAATATCAGGAGAATGTCGACTGGTGTTTATCATCCATCCATCCGTCCATCCATCCGTCCATCCGTCCATCCGTCCATCCGTCCATCCATCCATCCATCCAACTGTTCATCCATCCATCCATCCATCTGTCCATCCATCTGCCCATCCGTCCGTCCATCCATCCATCCATCCGTCCATCCAACAGTCCATCCATCCGTCCATCTGTCCATCTGTTTTCCATGCCACTAATCCTCACCAGGGTCTCAGGGGTATGCTGGAGCCTATCCCAGCTGACTTTGGGCGAGATGCGGGGTACACCCTGGGCTGGTGGCCAGCCAATGGCAGGGTGGGGTGAATCATGCCAGTCCAAGTATTCCGATATTATGTTGGCTTGTCGTCAAAGCTGACTTCTGGTCACGTAACGTTGCTGGGTCGGAAAGATAAGCCAGCGTTTTCAGATTTTCTAACTCTTGTAGCTGTTTTCCAAAAATACTGGTTTTGGATTTCAGGTCACAAAGAACGTTTCTGTGCGGATGAAAGGCTGAGACCATGAAATAGTTTGCTGTTTAGTCCTGGACACATTGGCCTGTGGATAGCCTAGCAAATAATCAAACGGCTAGCAATCTGCTGCATCGTGTAGATCCTAAAATGTCCCGTCACGTGGAGTTTGAAGTATTAGTATCTAGTATTTACAAGGCATAAAACTGATTGATGAAGAAAAAAGAAATTCGGACTTCGATACCTGCGAGTCCTAAGTGATTTGTCATCAAGCTAACTTGAGCAAATGGAAATGAAATCCTTGGGTGATAACATCAAACCTCTCTGAACGGGAGTTAAAGCAGTAAAAACAAGACAGGCTTAAAATGTCCTCATTAAAATCCACACATTCTCCCAAGCTGCACTTTACACATCATCCCGTGATGATGCATAATGATAACTTCTTGGAATAACTCTTTTAGGAGGGCGTGATTCCTTGGCCGGCGCTCCTTTAAATACCCCCATTTATATTTGTGCAAAATAAGAGTATGTAATTTCACGTTCAAAGACGAGAACTTTAATTATGGCCGCTTAACGAGGAATAAATTACAGCAAGACTAATTGCTTATGAATGTGAAGACGCAGATCATCTACTGTAGCGCTCCGACTGCCGCGGCGGCAAAAAAAGAAAGCAAAAGGATGATGTGCTACCTTTACTATCTGGCATGAAGAGTCATAAAGCATGCTAGTGGGGATGTAATGCGCGTCATGAAAACGCTGTAAAGATTTGTGTTGGTACAAAAGGAGCCCCGCCGAGACGATGTTGGAGCGCCGGCGTTGTCGTTACCGAGGCTCGACACGCCGCATCACTCACGTGCGGATCAGCACGACACAAATGAAGCCCTGCCACGCAAACAGCTGATTGCTGCAGGCTGGTTGACACTGCAGCCTTTTGTCGCAATAAAAGTGCTTTTTGCAAGGGCAAGACAAGGGATGAGCATTAATTCATGTATTCCACTACTTTTTACCACTAAATTACAGGGCTGATCCTCTCTCGTAATTACCATCTTGTCTTTGTCTGAGACCACTCGGGCTACACCGCTAAATATAAGCCATGCAGCCGCCACTTAAGGTTATAAGAGTTTTGGGAATATCTGCTTGTGAATAATATACTGTTTACAGCGGATTGTTGATTGATTGCAATGGAGTCAAAAATGGAGAGCACTACCAGAGTGCCACCAGCAGGGGCGCTGTTCAGTCTCAGCGGGTTTGCAGTTGAAAGGGAATCTCGTAGTTCCCAGTTTTCAGAGATTCATTGGTTCCGGACCAAAACACCATCAATGAATTCAATGTTCATAAATGGAATGTTTTGATAGTTAGGGCATAGAAAACATGTTTATGACCTTCTAAATGCAGTTTTAACATTACTAGAGTCCCATGTAGCCGCATGGTGCAGAGCTGTTAGCATGTTGGCCATACATTATTATTATGTATTATGGAAAGCAGGAAGTGAACAAATGTAACAGTTAGTGATTGTAAAAGTACCAGATGGAGGGGTAGGATTTAATAAGCTTTGCTTCTTCCTACTCCTTTTGGACTGGAAACTGATTATGGGATGCACTCAATTGTAATCTGATGCATGTTCAAATGAAATAAAACCATTACCATTACCATTACCATTACACAGTCAGAAGATCAGGAAGACTTGGGTTTGATTCTATGTTTGAGTTAGCATGTTCTCCCCGTGCATGTGGGGCTTTTCACCGGGTACTCCGGTTTCCTTACCCCTCCCAAAAACATGTTAGCTTCATTGGCCACTCCAAATTGTCCATAGGTATGAATGTGAGTGGGAATGGTTGTTTGTCTATATGTGCCCTGGGATTGGCTGGATGGCTAGAGCCCCGTGTAAACATACTGTAATAATGCATGGTTTCCCAGCATGCTACTATTCGATGTTTAGTATGAGTATTACCGTAGGCGGCATATTATCCTGATTGGCTGGTAAATAACAAGCCGAGGAGGTGACGGGAGCGGCGGAGTCCCACCGACTATGCGGAGCTACAACTAAGGAGTCAGTGCGCCGACACGAGCGGAGTGAGCAGGAGTGCTGATGAGTTTTATCACTTCGCCTTCCTCAGCAGCCTCTAATTGACAGCCGGGCCCCGTTCCCGCGTCTCACACCATTTCCCAGCACGTCTCTCCAACAGAGCCGCACAGACCCTCACACCTTTGTTTCCACCATCTCCGCTCCCGGTGCCGCTCGCCGCCACGCCCGGGCCCGGGCTGAGGGCGCCTGACAGGCGGATTCCTTTGCTTTTGGTGGGATTAAAAGCACTTTGGAGCTCATGACAGCCCGCTCTCTCCTGCCACCTCGCAGCGCCGGCTTCACACTTCTCTGGGCAGCCACTGCCTCTTGACAGACCACTGTCACTTCCCATCATGCTCTCTGCTGACGGCGCCTCCCTCCGCCGCCGCTCCGACACCCCCAAACACACGCCCGACCCCCTCCTCGCCGAGCCCACTTCCACAGCGGTGCAATTATTTTTTTGACAAGCCATCCATCAGCCTTAACTTTAAAAGCACTCTGCGCTGATATCCATTGTTAAGTCTCCATCGCCGCTCGTGCACATGCAGCTTGCATGAGGGAGTATGATATCAGACATCACCGAGCTAGCAAAGCATGGAAATCTACTTTGTTCTCTGCTATGTTTGCAATTTCACATCCAATTTTTCGCTACATTATGCGTCGTTGTTGTGCCTAATACAATGTTGTCAAAAGCCATTAGAGTCCGGCGCCGCGGTGGCTTCGGCAAACAGGTTAAAATTGCCATTCTATATGCGCCGCGCGGGCGTGCATGCTTGGATCTTATTCAAATGATCTGCTCCGTTCTCACGTTCTTGGGTCAGAGCAATTTGCAGGCATTAGTAAAGACACATATGAAAATGTCAGCGTGTCAGCGAGTAGCAACGCAGGCAAAAGGGGCGGGGTGGGGGATGGGGGGGGGCGGCTGCGAGTCAATAATGCTGCCTTGCTGGTGACACAAATTTGATGGTAATCTAAGAAAATGAATAAGGAGGAAGAGCGCGGCGCTCCTTTGAATGGGAATCTTGTCCTCTGTTAAATCATTTGGCGCTCTTCCACTTGGCCTACATCTGAAAAAAAAGGGGGGGGGCACAACAACAAAGTGCTCTGCCATCACTGCTGTCTGGTGTGCTCAAACTGCACACATTACATGCGCGCCATGAAGCGGCTGATTATGCACGGTTAACAATGCTTCCCGTTCCAACAACATCACACAGTAAACAGCATTCAAGTACAAGTACTACATCTTGTCAGGGGACAACTCCAAAGACGGTAAACTTGGATATACAGTGCCTTACAGAAGTCTCGGAACAATGAAGTTGATTCCGTTATTTGTGCTGTAGACTGAAAACATTTGGGTTTTACCACAAAATCCGAACATGAGACCCACAAGCAACATTTCAGCTTTTAATTCCAGGTATTCCCATCTGGATCCGATACACAACTTTTGTTTGAAGCCGCACGTTCTTCATGTGAGAGAAAGAACTGGGTTGCATTTCTTATTCAAGCAATAAATGTCACTGAATATCTACGCCTACGTTCATATTGGGGGGGTTGGTCTGACCTGCGTAGGCCATGTTTGAGAACAAACCTGCTTGGTCTTTATTAGCACAGCCAGTTTGAATTGCATATAATTCTATACTGAAAATGTCCTTGAATTAACGCGTGAGATTTGAAATTCAGTTTATTAAAATGCAGAGTTTGCTAATTCGGTTTGCTAAAATTAGGTGTTTTAATTTCAATTGACAATTTCAGCATAATTTGATCCATCAGAAGCATTGCCCCCCCCCAACCATTTGGAATGCCGTGAAGAGGAAAGCAACCACTGCTGTGCTAGCTCATCACCTTCATTGACCTGACCAAGGCGTTGGACTTGGCCAACCAAACAGGCTCCCCCCCCCCCCCCCCCCAACACAAAGATGAAAGTGTAGTCCTCTCTACTGAAGCAAAGCATGAACCTTGTAGTCCTGCCAAGAACGGGAGCTCAACGCCTTCCACCTGCGTTGCCTCAGGCGCCTCCTTGGCATCAGCAGGAAAGATGGCGTCACCAGCAAGAATGTCTTGGCCAAACAAGGATATGGAGCAGGTTTGCTATGCTAACGCAGAGACTGTGCTGGCCTGGCCAATGGCCACCTTCCAAAGGATGTTCTGGGTAGCGAGATGGCCACTGGCTCCAGACCTCCATGGCCTGCACTGCCCTACAAAGACGTGAAACAGCAACCTTAGACCGCATCAGGTGGCAGTCCACTGATGGCCGGCATCAAAGAGGCAGACCTGAGTAGAGAGAGCTGTTGTGAAGATCAGGGGCTCAGGGACTACATGCAGTACCCAGGGGTACCCAGGCCAGCAACCGTAGCAGATTGGACTCTACAGTCACAGTAGGGTCCTGACTACAGACCAGTATACAGGACTACCATCGTCTTCTGAGACTGGCGGATGTCAACAACCAAGTAACACATGTGGAACAGGTATCCATCCACAGCCCAAGCAGGGAAGCCTGGACTTCGTTGGCCCCGGCAACTTCATCCAGCTCTGCCAGGCGGATCCCGAGGTCTTCCCAGGCCAGTTGAATGACATAGTCTCAACGTGTCCTGGGTCCCTCCTACTGGTCGGACCTGTCCAGGAGGCATCCTGACCGGATGCCCAGTCCACCTCATCTGGTTCCTCTCAATGCGGAGGACCGGCGGTTCTACTCCGTGTTTCCCCCGTATGACAGTGCTTCTCACCTTTTGGCCGCCATCTTGTCCTTCCGGTACCTACCCACAGCCCATGAGAATAGGTGAGGGTAAGAAGGTAACAACAGTTTTATGGACTAATGAGCACCATTGTTATGTCCCTCCCCCTTTCTGCAGTACTGTCCCTGAAGAAGACGAAATGAAAGGTTTCGGACTGCGGCCGTTCAGTAGACCCCCCCAACTGCAGCTCCAGTCCACAAGGATAGTCTTGAACGGGAAGCGATAAGGTTGCTGCAGCAACAGGAGACCACGGCGTAATTAAGCCTGGAAATGAGTTTGTAAACTTTACGCCAATTGCATTCAAAAGTCACCCTTCAACAAAGGAGGAAACACAATTAACAAGCTGATCCCAGCGTGTGTCTGGCTGACTTAATGAATATCAAATTACACACAAACACGTATAAATCATCATTATCCCCCCCGATTTTAATTGATCCCACAATTAAACGTGACAAATGCGACATATGGAAAGTCTTGACTTTATTCTTTGTCTATAAGAGACTATTTATCTTGTTCCGGGCGCCGTCGTGGCTAATTTTGCATTGTGTGTGTTGCTAATTAACAGGGACAGAGAGACAATTTTACTGTGGGGTAATTTCTTTTATTTACAGCGGGGAGCCTTCTGTTTATAATCATTTCCGAGGCGCTTTAGAACCCTGTTTTTGCTCCTTCAGGCCTTTAATTGCTCTCCGTTTATTTGACTGACATTCTCCTACTTCTCTAACTAATGAAGGGAACCTTTCATTTCTAGTTTTTATTTAGAAAGTCATAAATGGGTCTACCATGCATTAATCATGGTCATTAAATGCATTAATCACGGTCAGGTCTGGGAGCTACTGACCACTATAAAGCTGGGATGACTTTATACCTCGATCTGTACTCAAGACACTTGAACACCACGACCAACAACAACAGTAAACAACCCTTGCATGGAAGTCAATGTGATGATACAGCAGTTGACTTCCAGGTTGAAGGTCAAATGGTCACCATCATCAAACCTACATTCATGATGCAGGCAATGGAATATTTGAAGTACAACTAAATTCAATGAAAATGAAGTAAAACTACTCATGTATCCGAGTCTGCCTTGCCTGCCACTCAATGGCTCACCCGTGGTGGTTAAGCCGGGAACCTGGACTTGTTGGATGCCAGATTGTTGCTCCATGCACCCCCGTCTGGTAGGCTGCCTTAGCTGTGTAGCATGCATTGCTGCTCATGCTGTTCTTTAGCGCTGCTAGTATTTTGTCCACCCTGCTCGGCGGTTCCAGCGGTGGTTGGCCTCCAACCTTTCGTTTTTCAGCTGTGCCTTTTGTGCTGACTTTTGACCTTTTTGCCCTGCAAGAATTGTTTTTCTCTGGTGTTTTTGTTCTGTGTTTTATGTTGTGTTAAAAATCCATCTACTTTTTAATGGTGGTGTCGTTCTCTGCGTGGGGATCCAGACCCGGCCTAGCCCAACGCTAACAAAGACAAACTCAAACAGGACCAAGTCAGTCTAATGAGTAGGGTTAAGGCGAGACACTCGGTTCACGAGAGATTGGAACGAGACCGCATTTCGACTTTACTTTGAAGAAAAACAATGAACAAGCACTCTACACTCTTCTGCACTCCGTGTGTACGCTAGCGGCCCCGCCTCCGACCTCAGAGAAAAAAAGAGACTGTATGACTGATAGAAGGGCTCACTCCGCTCATGCCGTTGTTCTTTGGAACAAACACACCAAGGTGTGAGAATAACAGACATGCACATGTCAAAATGTTGAGCAACTTCATCGATTGTGTGACTGAGTGATTAATTATGTTCCCAGGAATAGTTCCCACATTTTCATCTCACAAGATCTGGTGACATCCCTGCTTCTGAGATTTGATCAAATGTGGCATGATGAAGGTTTGAACACCAGTTGGTGGACTTTTGAGGCGCGTGGCCGTAATTATAACGTTTGGTCGCGCACGTGTGTCGATTAGCGCGTTGTTGTGTCTCCACCTGCTGCAGATGCAGACACCTGACGGTTCCACGCCGTCCCGGCAAAGCAAGGCAGAGCCAGCCTCCATCCAGCATATGGTTATCAAGCATCCAGATGGTTCCCACATGTCTCCAGGCTGACAACCTTGCTCCTCTCCGTTATCAAACCCTGGCAATTAACCACAGCCAAGTAGGTGTTAATTAGACATAATGAAGCAGTTTCTGTTTGGTCAGAGTCTACTATGTGCCAATTACTTACAATCACGCCAATAAGCAGTTTTAGTAGGATCTCTGCAGGTGATGTGACGTGCCAGACTGTTTGAAAGCAAATAAATTAAAGAAACATTCATTTAAAAAGGTTTTAAACGAGGCCGTACGGTGGTCTAGTGGTGAGCATGTTGGCCTCACAGTCAGGAGATGTGTGTTCGTATCTCAATGTGGCTTGGCTAGACTGGCTAGCGAGGGCGTACCCCGCCTCTGCCCCAAATACTCCAGATGGATGTTTAACCCCCCCCCCCCCCCAGGAAAGGGGATGGCTGACCCCAACATTGAACAAAATATCAATTCCCCATGCGACCAAATGACTGCTTTAGTCGGGATCTAACAGTCGTGGTAGTTCCCAAAGACGGATGCTGCCAAGCGTCTTCCAACGTCTGTGAAATGAGAACTCCATGCTTTTTACATTAATAGAGTCTGATTGCCATATCATATCATGGAATGTCAGTAATTACCTTGCATTTTCCTGGGAGCGTCGATACTAATTGGATACCAAGATGTGTTCGTGTGCAGCATGGATAACGGCTACGTGTGGTCCGTTGGTTACCAACGAGTTGAGTCAGAACTCGTACCTATAAGGGCACTCAAGCCTGTAGACGGACCACAGGAAGGACATGAGATGCAGTAATAAAAACACCGAGTACAACAACTACATGATACAAAACACGATACTGTCTAGTTTTTACTGTCACTTTCATAGGAGCCGATATTCCAACAAGTAAGCGGTGAACGTGACTGACAGTACGTTGTGTATTCTTCCACTGTTTGGTTCTTATGTCGACTGAACTGATTTATGGGAGAGCTTTTGTAACCACGACACGGCGTACACTGAAGACCAGCTCGTACAACTGGCGGGGGTTGAACATCCTCTAACAATCCGCAGCACATTTCCTGCTCCGGAGCCAGTGCGTCATGCGTTGGCGTCTCGGGACCCAAATGCTAATTTGAGAGTGGCTAAAGTTGCGCTGATTAAAGAGGAGCGAATCGGCGACACGGCCGGTTGGCAGAGTCGCCGTTGTTCTTCAACAACACGGTAACTAAGTCATTTTATTGCTTTGCCGCTAATCACGGCGGCCATCATAACCCAGGAAAGCCATAATTACCATCGAGTGGCGACCGTAAACAGCTCATGGTGGCTTCAATACGTCAATCAAAACTCTCAATGACGTAAGAGTCGTTTTTACAAATGGAATATTGTTGAGTACAGTTGGAGCGTGAAAACCCGTTCCCGACCTTCCAAGACCTAGACCTTAGACCTTAGAATTTCCAAAGTCGGATTCAATATCAGTAACTGGAATATTTTGGTATTGAGAGCACAACTTCTTTATGACCTCCTAAATATATATCTTGACTTGGGACAGTCCCAAGTCACCTTACTAGTTACCTATTAATTACCTAGTTACCTTATTATTCTTTGTTGACACCATGGCTAGCAAGCTAACGACTTATTATTCTAAACGTACGAGTGGGGAAGAAGGACAAAGTAAGAAACCAAAAACCTGTGAAATGTCAAATCTGTGAAATGGGTGGATTAGGCATTTCCCAGCATGCTTTGCTGTATTTTAGGACTTATTTTGTAGAGACGGGGTGTAATAGTACAGTAGTACAGTTACATCATTTGACTTTTGTTGTGAATCTAGCAACCTTATTAAGAATGTTGTGCTTGTTAAAATAAAACGGTAGTTACCGGAGGACGGTCCTCGTTTGGTGCGGGCCAACTCAAGGCTGTTTTCCAAACGCTTCCGCGAGCCGGATGGAAATGGCTTTGACGCGTTTGTGTGACAACATCAAATTAAAAAGTTCCCTTTGCATCATTGGGACCTGTAAGGGAATTCCAAACATGAAGGCACCTCAACGATGGAGAAATGGAATCAGACTGCATTCCCCCGCCCCGTGCCCCTGCTGGGTAGTGACATCACGTCCCCGTGGGGGGGGGTGCCGGGGCCCGAGCTGCTTGTCAGCGCCATGACGGATCACAGAGGCGGCGTCTAAAAGGATTGCTGGTGGAAATAAAGACACCAGCATGTCAGCTCAGACGCCGCCATCAGACAAGCGGATGCGTATTGACAGGCCCGGCGACAGCCACGGCGAGATGACGGGCCAGAGACGAAGTGTCCTGAAGTCGCTCACCTTGGCACGGGCTGCAATGTCAGCCAGCCCGGCGGCCATCACTCTCAGGGTCCTGTCCGGGGTATTATTTAAAGCCAAACAAATATCAGGGACTCAATGTCACCGCAAGGACGCCCCGGCCTCATCTCCACCAATCAGTGTCCGGGGTTCCAAATCACCCTTTCTCCTTCCCTCGCCGGCAAATCCATCTTCCTCATTCCTACAGCGACGCTTCACTCCCACATTCGACCCCTGACGACCACATTGAGGGGCGGGCCCTGCGCGGCAGATTTACGATCCCCTCCATCTGCCCCCCCCCGGCAGGATTTATTGACATGACTTGTCAGCTTTCTTTCGGAGGAATTGCACGTAGAATTAATTTTAACTGTGTCTTAATGTTAAATATCCTGGAAACACTAAATTTCACGCTGGGTGACGCTCGGAGCTGCATAAGCGTATATCAAGCGCCCCTCTTTTTGCTCTAATTGAATGAGAAGCAGCTCATAACCACTTCATCTTGGCTGTTAATGACTCATTCCGGCCGCCGACGCTCAGCCTGGGACGCCATGGACACCGCTTGAAGAGCTTTTCTTTCATCGCTTAAAACAAACGCAGCGTGGACGGGACAGGCAAGGCACGTTTATTTACATGAGCACGAGTCCGAGGCGCTTCACAGAGGAAAGAGTGACCTCATCATTTCATCACCTCATCACCTAGAAAATCCTTCTGGATTCCATTCCTTTTATTCCACTTATCCAGGTCTGGGGGAGCAGTCTCACTAGAGACCTTCAGACCTCCAGTGTGTCCCAAGTGTGCCCGAGACCTCCTAACCGGGTGGGCATGCCCAGAACACCACAGCAGGGAGGCTTCCAGGAGGCAACCCCTGAGCCAACCCCAACCGTGTGAAGAAGCAGCGACTCTCCTCTGAACCCCTCCCTCCCGGATCTCATAGCCTTAGCCTGAAATGAAGGTGAATTGAAGGTCAAAAGCAGCCGATTTCCTCCATTTCAGCTGTATTTCGCAATGACACCTTTTATCCAAGAAGAGACTGAGGGCAGCAAAGCAAAGTGGACACTGTGGAGTAAAACAACAGCCGTGCCGTACACGCCTTGATGCTAAAACGGAACCACGAGCAAGCAAAAATACGACAAGAAGAGCCTGAGAGAGAAATCAAGCGTATAATTTGGGGTCAAATTCCTTTGAAAAGAGCAGCTTGGCCGCCTTGATGATTATAATCCAGGCCCGTTTTATGCTGATGGTGATTTATGCGTCGCCCGCTCTTGTTTTCTTTTAACTAACAGCCATTATCGTACGGACGACATGAAAAGCTGGTGAAAGCCAATACACTCTCGGCTCGTAAAACGATTGGCGTCTGGATACCTGAGAGGCAGCGTTGCCAAAAACCAGGAAAACACGGTCAAATAAATCACGTTGTTGGGAATAAACATGTAAATCATGATGGATAGCCGCCTGCCGCGTTTTTTTCTCTCCAAATAACAGCTGCCGTGAAGGCCTGCTGAGCACAAGCAGCCATAAAAAGTATGTAAAATAAATTAGGAGAGCATAATGAGAGGCTCCAGCAATCCCCCCATAAATACAACATAACGACCACAACTAAAATGTCAAGGAATCCACTAAATCAATTTCTCAGGGACAGGCCGGCCTTTATGCGCTCAACACATCGTCATATTTACCATTTTGATCTCTTCTTTGTTGGGGCGGGGTAAAGGAACGCTCAATGGCGGTCTCTCTCCAACTCCAGGGAGGTTTAATACGTCTTCCACGCGATTCATCAGCGTGACAAGGACACCTGAGGCCCGGCCGCGCTCCATTTCCAAAGCCGAAATGGCTTCTTGGGGACTTTAGCACACACACACACAATGGGGGGCGGGCGGGAACATCAGATGCACCCGTGGCATTTATGCAGGATGTAATTGCATATAAAGAGAGACAAACGAGGGAAATTCAAGGGAACGCTGGAATCGATCCATCAAAGGGGACAGACCTCAGCTGAGCACTTGACTGACAGCGCTAAACAGCCAATCCCTGAAGGAGCTTTGGTGCAGTGGAGCTTCCAAACACAAAAACCAAAGCACCTCGGCGGCCGAGACCGGGGCTTTTTCTACCCGGCAACAGCTTTCTTTGGAATATGTGTTGGAAAGATGATGATGTTTTGAGAGGAACGCATAATCAATATTCATCGTAATGCAGGCTACACTCCGTTGAGCAAGGCATGGCGGTCAGCAGCATATCATGCACTATCGGGAACATGTGCCTGTCCAACACAGGCCGTGCCGGCAAGAACAAATATTAGATCATACAAAACATGGTCGACTACACGACAGGAAGCTAGATAGTTCGGCCCGACTGGAACATGTCGTGAACTTAACGACGTCAAACGCTGCAGTCGTGATGCCCGATGAGAGCGCGAAGTCGCCTGAGACGGGTTTAAACTGCAACCATCATCCTTGAGGAAGCGGAGGTCATTTCAGAAACAATTAGCAGGACACACCGAGCCACTCGGCGGGCAGTCCGGTCAGATGGCAGGCCGCTCACAATTGATTTATAACAGCGTCGTACTGGCAAAGCCACGTAATTAATAGCAGCCGGGACTTCCCATTCCACCCTTTCCTCACATGATGGACGACGCTCGCCAACTTTGCCTTTTTAGCAGCTCATTTGCTCATCATCCAGTCGACCTGGTCACCGCGAGGCCTGAGAGAGATCCGACGGGGGAATACTAACCGGGTGTCCCGCTGATGCAGCCCACCGCTGGTTTTTATTTTGGAAAAATAACATTTTACAAGCAATCATAACAGCTGCAAAAGTTGAAAAATCAACAGTAAAAACTTCAACTATTAAAAGAAAACGTCATCTAACAAAGAAAAGGTTAATTTTACAGCAACAATGTCATTAAATATATATATATATTTTTTTGGTACAATAATGTTTTTGAGAAATAATGTTGGTGAAGAAGTTCTAATATTATAGATTATACTTGTATACAAAATATGGGGATAGACATGAAAAAGTCATAATTACAACAAACAAAAATCTACAAGATTAACTTTGAAATAGTTGGAAAAAAACAACAGCAGAAATGGAAAAAACAGCTGCAATTTTAATAAAGAATAAATAATAAACTACTATACTGACAATACTATAATACTATAGTATCTACTATACTATATACTGGATATATACTATAAAAATAAAGCCATAATATGTTGGGGAAGAAGAAGAAAGTTGAAATATTTGGAAAATAAGAAACAAGGGATGGATGGATGGGTGGATGGATGGATGGATGATGGATGGATGGGTTGATGGATGGATGGATGATGGATGGATGGATGGGTTGATGGATGGATGGACGGACGGATGGATGGATGGATGATGGATGGATGATGGATGGATGGGTTGATGGATGGATGGATGGATGGATGATGGATGATGGATGATGGATGGACAATCGGACAGATGGATGTACAGTTGGATGCATATGAACAATATGCATCCAACAATATAAAGTACAGATCCCCTAGTAGTACATCTACATCTGTCATTTTTCCCAATGTGGCCCTCTCGTGGAAAAGTTTGGACACCCCTGATCTACAGTACGGTTGTGGGTGTGGTCCGGATGACGTCCAGTCACATTGAGTTAAAAAGCCTGATCAGTGCAACACGTTGAAAGAGATGATTAACAAGGAGCCTGAGTGAGGGGAGCCATGTTGCTGAAATAACAAGGTAGCCGTTGAAGCATCAATTAGGTTTGATTTGTCCGCACGCACGCACCACTGTAAATTGGACACGAGTAGACGGATCGTCCTGCCTTGCAAGCCTCCTAATTGCACTTCACAAGGTGACATATTCCCACTTATGATGAGTGATGCATGTTAAAGCGAGGGGGGGGGGGGTGCTGCCCAGCCTCAGCCTCGGGGCATGGACGGACATATCAAAGCAAGACGTCTCCGAACATGTCGATAAGTCAGCATCGTCGTACCGAGGCGTGGCCGGACTTGCTGTGAGTGAGATCAGTTGATTTACACGTTCCTCCATTCAAAGCATGTGGGGCGTTCAAGAAGCAGTTCTTAAAAGACGTCCATCTGGGTTCCACAGGGGGACTGATTGTAAGAGGACAGCGGAACCGCCATTTGAGACCAAAACTGAAACATTGAAAAACCCAGACAAGAATAGAATTCCATTAAATCTATTCCAGACAGACAAAATATGGACACAAATATAATCCATCAGAACCATAATCAACTTCCACGATCCTCTTCATCCTCTAACCACAGGTAGACTTAAAAACTAGGAATTCTAATCATTCTAATTGTAGAATAATTACAGTTGTACGTGAATATGATCATGATCGAGTGAAGCCAAGTGGCGAGGGATTGGGATACCAGACGAGCGGCATTAAGGCATGCAATTCATGGGGTTAAAGTTGCGCCCACCCCCCCGGCCAATGAGAAGGACACCTTCACCCCACCGCAGTCGTCTCCCGCGTGTGAGGAATGCGGCGCAGATTTCCATACCAAGCAATTTGCTTTCCTGATGATGAAAAATGCAGTCTTCAAATGTTTCCAAACAACCCTAACGCAAAAGATCCGACTCTATTTGTTAGCCGCTTTCCCGGGTGATGAATTGCATTTAGCAAATCCCAGCAAGCTAAAGCGTTGTTGACGTGGATTTTATTGATTTACATGAGCTGAATACCAGAAAGTGAAGCCATTGCGGGTTCATCATAGAATTGTGGAAACTCAGCATCGGTGGGGGGGGGGATAAAACCTGCAGCGGCCCGATGGAACCCGGGAACCTCTATGAAGATTTATTGGTGTTGGCTGCCTGCAGACTTGAGGCATTATTCACGGTAAAGCCTCTCTCTCGCCGCTCTGCTTAGAAGATGACAGCAGGCTGACAACGGCGGAGGTCTGGATAGAGCCAACAACGTCCGACTGGTCAATCTGGAAGGCTTTCCAAAACGTGGAGATAAAAAGCAGACAAAGGACCTTGATTTCCTTTACCTTCAACTTCACGCTGGATGAAGGATTCCGATGAAGATCTGAAACATCTGTTAGCTGCATTTCATTGGGTTCCTCCTATTCCTCATGCCTAATGACGCTGATCCACTCAGCAGGTTTGGACTTGGGCTACATTCATCATCCTGATTGAGAGCACCCGATGAGACGTTTCTTTCGATGAAACCGTGTCTCTGGCCAACTTTTTCATCGGGGAAACCCAGGAACTGCACCAGAACACTGCAAACTTCTTTGAAGCCCACGCTGCTGCTGGTGGTTTTAGGTTTTTTAGGTTTTTTAGGTTTTAGCAAATAATAGAAAGAAAAATATGGCCAAGAATGTCAACCTGCGGCGGTCCTGAAGAAGCAAAGTTTTCCTTGGGAAGTGCGTCCGCTTCCAGGCTTGGACAGAGTTAGCAGGACCCCCCCCCCCCCCGCCTGAGCTCCTCATCGCCTGGGAAGGGGAACCCTGTGACACCCTGAGTCCACTCCACTTAGAAGGTTGTGAGTGAAAACAGGCAGACAGATGTCCTTGGACGCAGCCCCCACCCCAACACCACAGCTGAGTAGCTAGCGTGATGCTAGCTCACGGCTATTTGTGGCTATAAATGCACCTCCTTTAGTTAAGCTGGTTAAGTATCATACACGTTGATGGAATATGGGAGCAAACCGGAGTACCTGGGTACTATCCAACTACCTAGTACCTAACTACCCAACTACCTAGTCCCTAAACTACCTAACTACCCAACCATCTAACAACCCTACTACCTAGTACCTAACTACCCAAATACCCAACTACCCAGTACCTAAACTACCTAACTAAACCGGAGTACCTGGGTAGTACCAAACTACCTAACTGCCTTAACTACCCAGGTACCCAACTACCTAGTACCTAACTACCCAACTACCTAGTACCTAACTACCCGTCTACCTAGTACCCAACTACCCAACTACCTAGTACCCAACTACCCAACTACCTAGTACCCAACTACCTAACTACCAAACTAACTACCTGTCTACCTAGTACCCAACTACCCAACTATCTAGTACCTAACTATCTACCTAACTACCTAACTACCCAACTACCTAACTACCTAACCCCAACCCAAGCAGGCTCGCTCAGGGAGACCAGGTCAACTCCACACCAAGATGACCAGCAGAGATTCCAACCCAGATCTTCCCGATCCCCTGACTGTGTGGCCAGCATGCTAACCACTCGACCACCCAAAATATTTTGCGTATTGCGTTTTATAACGTAATATAACGTTTGATGAAGTTCAACTCGATTGCTTTTGACTCGCTACACTCCTGTACTCACGTTATTATTCCATATTCTCTATTATCAATACGTTGGTCACAAAGTCATACAATCCTATCATTTATCAGCAATATTTTGGGATAATCATCATCCAGCTAGCCTACAGTACGTACACATTACACAGCATAAAACACTACCCCCCCCCCCCCCAACACCCCCCCAATAGTTGGCCTGAAAAATGCAAAAGTCCTTCCAGGTTTGTGTGACCAAGTTCTCCTTCAGCCTGCATATTTAAGTTGAGGGTGAGATATGTTTATGACGCCACGCTCGGCGTTTATGAGCGCGGAATGATCAATCACTCGGCGAGCAAATTACTCCAATTTTCTGCCGTCCTTGTAACAACGAAGTTCACAGACACCAAATCAGTTGCAAGGGAAGCCGGGGGCTAGATTGCTATGTGAGACATTCATAATTTATGTGCACTTGATGTAGTGATATGTACACAACTTCAGAGGAATTTTAATGGGCTGGAGGCTGGGAAGCCCAGGAAAGATCTTTAGGATGCTTATTTGGTCCCTGCTCCGAAAAGGGAAAAAAAAAAAGTTGTGTTTTCTTTTTAATCAAACAAATTCAGCCATTGAGAATGTAATCACCGAGAAACGCAAAATTCCATTTCTGGTTTTATTTCAACGCTTTATTGATCTTCTGCGTTGGATCCCACCAGCGCCATTACTCGCGGCCGGCAACGCTGTCCGATTCATTCAACAAAGAAACGCTATTTCCATTCATCAATGTCCTGGCGCACATAATGGATAATACACTTCAGCAAAACCCTACACTCAATTAGGGTTGGGTGACAAAACAACACTTCTTTGCGGGGACGCGTGCTGCTCATGAGCACGCGGACGATAAATCACCGCCCAGATGAAACCATCATTTATCAGATGTTTTGTGTTGGTGTGAGCCATTGATCAACACCGGCCTTTTATTACGCCTTCCTTCATTAGCTGCGCAGATTAGAACGGATGACAGACGTTCAATGCCGCCAAAGCTGCATTTTCACTGCTGCTCACGCTCGGTAGAAGACATGGACTATGGACTACGGACTACGGACTGTGGACTACGGACTATGGACAACCTGTTGAATGTTTGCTTGACAGCCGAGTCAGACAATCCTTGACTGGCGGATGCTCCACACGAGATAGGAGCTCGTTAGCATTCTTTCTGGAGCACTAATGACGTTAAGTACCTGCCCAATCATCACTGGACAACACTAATTGTTGTCTACGTGATTCGAGTTAATACATTATGTTTATTATTGGTGGTATTCATTGTTCTTCTCTTTAGTAGTAGTGTCAGTAGAAGTATTTATAATTGTATTACTACCTGGATATGGGAATGAAAGGGTACCCGTGTACACATATTTCCCTACTATGTGCACACCACACTCCTCCTCCCCGCTCTGTCACTTCCTCCTTCCTGTCGTGTGATTCTTCCGTTCACATGACCTCTGCCAATCGCACTTCTGCCCCCTTGTGGACGTTTTTATGGCTTACAATTGCTCTGAAGAGAAATTCATTAGTGAGAGTTGCGTCATCACATCTTTTTGCCTCTTTTTGCACAAAAACGTAAAGGACGTTAAATGCGCTGTTGAGGTCTTTGGCATGGAATGAGTTCATGTGTATCCGCCCGGAAGGACGCGGGAATGCCATCGGACACTCGGCCAGCCGCAACAAGAATATATTCTCGTGCTCTCACAGCAAATTGCGTCTGAAGGCGGGATGAAGCACAAATCCAAAATGCTTTATGGCGACGGCGCACCCAGCTTCAGTTGGGCTGAATGCCGGCACACAACAAGCCAGCCGCTGTTTGCGCTCGTTTGAGACGCGCCCCTGACGAGCGTGACAGCTGTCATACGCCCGTCAGCTGTCTCCGCTTCCGACACTCGGCGGAGTTGACGGGATTTGAAAAGAAGTTCATCTGTCTCTCTAATAAATGTATTGTCTTGTCGTCCTTGAACGCTGACGGGCACATCCAAGGCAGCCCAAAAAAGCCCAAAAGGCTCGGCGGTGGTGGAATATCGGGAGAAGCTCATTCAGCTTAAGCGAGAGTGAAAAGTGAGTTGATGTGCTTGAGTAAACAACTCCACATCACTCATGTGAAGGCTTGACAGACAGGACAGAGTGTACAGACGCATTCCAGGATATAAATTACCCACAGACATCATAAACAAGCCTGGGAAACTTATTTTTTGCTTCTTTGTTCCACCGTGACAAGCCGGTGACCACTTGCTCACGAGGAACTTTACCAAAAATGTTGTTGTCTTGTCTTTCACACCATGTGTCAGAGAAAGGACTCTTATGTAAACTCCTGGTGGACGCGTCCAACGGCTGGGAGTCGGCCAACAACGCCTCTTTATGCGCCCCGTCTCTTGTCACCAGGAGTTGAAGGGTCATGTAAACTCGCGGTGGACCGGGAGGCTCCGCGGAAGAATCGAGACAAAGAAGTCCCTTTTCCGTCCCCGACGTTGTTTGTTTAGAGGGATGGCTGCCATCGCAAACTCAGCACCGCATTTCCTTGCGGGGCGAGTAGAGTCGGGGACAAAAGGAGGCCCACCACGACATCAGGCGCTTCTCGTCATGTGCGTCTTCATTCCAGCCTGGGGGGCTTGGAAGGGTGGTTCTGGTGGCCAAACCTTTGGGCTCGGGGGTCCCATTTAGGGATTTAAACACAACACTCGCTGCTGAGTTTTTGCTTTTACAACCCCGTTTGTAGAGGGATGCAAATCCGAGACGGGAGTATCCAAACATTTCCCAGGGACCGCAGGGGGGAAAATGAAAGGATGCAACTTTGATATTTTGTAAAATTGCAATGTTGTGGCTGATGATGGCCTATTAGTACTCCAAAAATATTGAAACGTTATATGTAGTATTGTCCTCAACAGGCAAAAGGTATTTGTTTTACTTTTCCCAACCTCATTTTCCAAATATAATATATATTTTATATTTTCATATTGTAATGTTTCCCTTTGTTTCCATTTTAACTGGGATTGTTTCCATTTTCTTGTTAAAGAAACAAGAATAACAACTTAGTTTAATAGTCATCTGTTGAAACGAGTAATAAGCATGTCGTTACTGCTGTTATGTCGCAGGTCTACGTAGCACCGGGACTAAGACGTGTGTGACAGGAGCGACCATCCTGTTTTTTAGCACGTCCCCAACTTTGCACCTTTTTAACGATGTTCTGCATATAAGAGCATCAAATGTGAGAAAATTCAACCGATTCCGTTGCTTGTTTGCTCGGCTTGAGTGAGAGTGGAGTTCTGCTGTCGGAGTTCCGTGTTTCCATGACGTTATGAAGGCGTCCTGCACGCCCCCAGCTAGCAGCTAGCTCGCTAGGTGAGCCTGCCACACGTATACGTCCACTCATGCTCGATAACAGATTTGGAAAAACAAACAAAAAGGCTTCGCTACACATCTGAATATCATTTGTTTTCTTCAGAGGATAGGCAAACCTAGCATGTTAAAATGTTAGCACAGTAGCTCGAGGCTATGCTAGTGTTGCTAATATCGGTGTCCTCCTGTCCCACTCCTGAATGTTACGTTGTTGTGATAGCTAGCTTTGATAGCGCTGTCTACTACGTTGGCCAAGCGCAGAGTTACGCTGTATAACGTTGCCAGGTTGCACGGAGAATTAGACGTGTGTTGACAGAAGCAACATTTTCGCTAATTTATCATCTGCTGCCTGATTTACACTCTTGGATTTCCAGCCAAAGTTTCAGACAAAATATGTCACCAAGAGACCTCAAGACTTGGAAAGATCAACATTTACGGTTGAGATTCATGCAAGGCTGCGGTTCAGCCAGCATCAAAGGAGTCGGAAGGCCGATGTGTTTCGCTCCTATTTTTGGGACACTCACGCCTGAACTGAATTACGCTCCAGCGTCCAAAACCGTCCTGGACTGGGGATGCCCGACACGCTGGTGTGTCCTTGTGGTCAAGACTGTGCTTGCAGTTTCCCAAAACTAAATGGCGAGCCTCAAAAGTGGCCCCACACTGTAACCTAAACACGAGGTCACG
Organism: Doryrhamphus excisus; assembly: GCF_030265055.1. NCBI lineage: Eukaryota > Metazoa > Chordata > Actinopteri > Syngnathiformes > Syngnathidae > Doryrhamphus > Doryrhamphus excisus. Next base: position 16,581,461 of record NC_080485.1, read on the forward strand.
GAGAAAATGAGACTGGCTGAAATGTAAAAAAATGTAATCAAATATTCCGCCCACTTCTCTGCTGTCCGCAGAGAGTCAGACATCTCGCCGGTGCGATCGCTAACTGGCCGGCCGAGAGAAGCCTTCTAGCCATGAAAGTATGCTCTGCTCTCTGCAGCAAACGGCTGAACATTCCCACAGCTCCTGAAGTCTCAGCTCCAAAGGCCAAACGCATTCTTACACGTGTTTGGGAAAGAGGAGTAAAATAGAGTTCCTGTTGCAGCAAATCATCTGAGATCACATTACATGGCAGAACTCCCTCACTCTCGCCGCCATGGCTTGTTGTCGTTACTTCAATTTATTTCAATGTCGTTCTGTGTTGTTGTGTGGGAGACTTTGTCAGATGGAATGAAAAACCACAGAGCTCACATTCAACTTGACTCTGCTCGTCTTTTAACGTCACCTATGCTATGTATGCTTGAAAAACTGCAGTGTGGAGCTGAAGGAGTACAATGGACTCCAAGATGGGGAATTGTATTTGTCTTTGTTTGTGTTCAACCCCCAAGACATGCTGGGGATTATTTGGTTTGTAGTTATTACAGAGACGGTACAGCAGCACCTCTATGTGCCCTGTGATTGGCTGGCCACCAGTCCAGGGTCTACCCCGCCTCTCGCCCAAAGACAGCTGGGATAGGCTCCAGCATACCCGTCTAGAACCGTTATAGTTCCCTGGGTTCTCTAGTTGCCTAGGTTTGCTAGTTCCCTGGGTTCTCTAGTTCCCTAGGTTCTCTAGTTCCCTAGGTTCTCTAGTTCCCTAGGTTCTCTAGTTCCCTAGGTTCTCTAGTTCCCCCGATGATGTCATGGGAGTCAAGTGGCTTAGTGGCTTCTTCTCCTTGGCACTTGGTTGTAAGGGCAAGGGGAGGGGTGAAGCTAAGGGCTAAGGGCTAAAGGCTAAGGGCTAAGGGCTAAGGGCTAAGGGCTAAGGGCTAAGGGCTAAGGGCTAAGGGCTAAGACACGTGGACCACAATGTACCTGCACCACATGAGGGCATCAAAATAAAGACTTCCACATTAAAACATATTTTCAGGGTCATGAATGCTGACTCACAAACATGGGCGGAGCCAAGGCATATACTACAACTACTACTACTACTACTATATACAATATACAACTACTATCGTAACGTTGTAACCATCCAACAGTGTTTTCAGAACCTAAACATGTTTTAGGTTGACAGTGCAGTGCAGTGACAACCAGTCCAGGGGTTTGATCGTGGGGGTCTGTGTGAAATCTGAACTGACTGAACCAGGACAGAACCAGAATTACACCACTTCCCCTGCCAGTGAATCCCGTCCCCGCCAACAATGGGCTTCCTGTACTCACAGGCCGCTGTGGGTAGAAGACAGAAGACCCCAGCAATACTTAGCTATGGCTTTAGCATGAAAGCCCCCCCCCCCACCAACACACACTTAGCATCAGCACCACATGACTCATACTGCCTTCAGGAGGTGTCAGGTTCTGGCACCTGCTGGAGGCGCTTGCAGAGTCGGATGCCATTGCGGCAAAGGAACTGTCAAGAGTCTTGGATCGACATCCACGTGGAGAACTGCAGGGGATTATTCCTGGCACTGGGGGCACCACCCAAAGACATGGCTAAGAAACTGGACCAGCAGTCATCCCAGTTCATCCAGGCTTTGATAAGAGACATATTATATTTCATGTAGAATGTGTATTTGGTACTGATGGATCTTAAGGAGCTTCTAAGAAGAGCTTCAAAACACAAAAAGAACAAACGAGAGCCAGTCAAAAAATGTTTCAAGCCTGCTTGAAGATTTTGAGGTTTTGACTTGTCCCATCCCCTTTGTGATAAAGGGATATAAATAAACTTGACTTTATTGACTTGACTTGATTGACTTGACTTCCAAGGAGACAAGGAGATCCCACCTGAGAGGTTTTCCACCATCATCGTCCTTCAGGTCGTGCAGGGGTGTCAAACGGTAGATGTCATATACAGAGATCTTCATGACTGGAGGCCCTGGTTCTTCCAGAGGAATAAGCTGACTCTTCTGGACCATCCTGCGTCTTCCCCTCAGCTACATCCAGTGGACAACATTTGGGGGTGGATCTAGAAGGACCTGAGCTCCAGACAGTGAAGCCATCTTCAGCACCTGGAGCAGCATTCCCACTACCTCCTGGGAACGCCGGCATCAAGCATGCCCAAAGCCATGTTTCACCTCAACAAGAACGGCACAGCTACTCATCACTCACGGCTTCTCCTAGTTTTCATTCCTAGCTTAGGAGGGGTTCAGGGGGGCTTTCAGGGGGGCTCTCAGGGGGGCTTTAAAGGGCTGGGGTCTGAAAGCTTTGATCAGCTGATGAACAGCCTGTAACAACACCGACCGACTGTAATGCTTGTTTGCAATAAACATCTGACTGTTTTTTTGTTTTTGTTTCTTCTTTTTACATTTTGAAGCTCGACTTCAAACCTCCTTAAGATCCAACAAGGCCAAATCTTGCAATTAAAAGTTTGATCAGGAGTGTAAAGAACGTGTAAAGTATCCAGTATCCAGTATGAAGTATGAAGTATCCAGTATATACCTTCTCTTCACTGGTGTCTTCAGTGGTCCAGGTCCGCCTTTAATTGTTCCACACGCAATCATCTCAGTTCTGTCCTAAATCAAAGTGCAGTGACAAGCATCTCCTTCTAGAACAAAGCGTCCCGCATCCATCGACCTCCTCTCAGAATACAAAGGTGTATCGTTTTGGGCCCGGGGAATGGTAATTAGATGAGGAATTTACTGAAAGTGTCGATGGCGATAGCGATGGCGGTAGCGATGGCGATAGCGACGTCAATAGCCCGCCTCTTAGCATCTGTCATCCGGCGAATCAATGACAATTTTCAGCCATGAAGCGCAGAAAATGATTGTTTTAAATAACAATGCAAAGAGTGCTAAATAACTAGCGCTTCTCACGCTAAATATTGACACTTTGGACAGTTAGTTACATTTTTATAGTATTGTCCCTCCAGGAGGTATACTGGGATAGAAATGGCAGCTAATATGTCAAATAGTGTGGAACCTCAGTTTTCTCGATTTTGATTCATTTTTTGACAAAGTCGTTTCTAAAAATATCATCGGTTGTTGTGGGTCCAAATAGCATCCATCACAAACCCATCAGGTACCCCAACATAGCGTCCATGCGCGGGTGACGGAAAGGACAGCGGTTCTTGGCAACACCGTCATTCAAGACAAACGTTGGTGTCCAAAATGCAGCCCGTGGGACACTATGAACAGATTCCAGGGTTTTCATACATTTTGTTCTTCTGACCTTTGGTAAGGGATGATTGACAAAAGCAAGGTTCCACTGTAAGGCAGGAAGGTATGCAGTATGCTAATCCAAATTGGGGTGGTAATTTGGACAGATTTCTGAGTCCCACACAGATGCTGTGCGATTAAAAATGGTCATTTCTCCAAGCTTTCATTGACAGCCGTTTTGTCCGTGGCAGGGTGCTGACATTCCCTTTCTCATCTCGGAACAGATGTCACGCTTGGCGACCGGTCTAGGCGGGAACAGCAGGTAGGGGACGGCTAGCGACACGCAAAAAAAGCCATCAGTCTGAACTGTACGGTGGCCAGCGTAGGACATGTGCTGCCGTGGTGGTGCGCCTGTACAACAAGACGACATAACGAGGGCTAGCAGAGATAGCGTTCTATCATCAGGCCTGTTTGCAGCGATGAAAACACGCTACTGACAGATCAGGCAAGTCCCAAATAGTCTAAGACGACCACCGTCTGCGGGTCGCTGTTCCATCAGCAGGCACAGCAGGGTGCCGCCCACCCGTCACCCAGACAGCACTTCAACAATCAACTTTTCTAAACATTGGATTGAAAGACCTACAATTAAATCATTCATCTAATTGTAGGTAATTGCATCGGATGACAGACTTGACGGCTTGACGGCACAGGACTTGAATACAAACCGTGACGTGGAGCACTTAGCCTTACTTGTTGGCCGTCTGGCTGTGGCCACTTAAGGAGAATCGTGGACATTCAAGTGGGCTCATTTGTTCAACTTTGGGGTGGAGTGTGGACCAGAACTTCTTGAGGACACTTTTCAGACCAATGAAGGATGGGGAAAGGTAACGCAGATGTCACGACTGTAAGACTTTGTAAGACTTTGGATTTGGACCAATTTTTTAGTTGGTCACCGATCCGGGGGTACCAAATTTGCCCCTTGACTTGTTTTTGTTGTTCTGACCAAAACTTCATCACTAATAATGACGTCTGAGAAAGACGTTGATGGGATGGCATTCCAGTGGAATGTGGAACCTCAGATTCCAACGACCGTGTTTCCCTGAGGTTCGGTTTTGACAAAAACATTTGACAAAATTGTACCTCGATTTGTGTCGTGATTATCAGTCCCACTTCAGTCGTCTCGGATCACACTCCTAACACCAAATGTCGTGATACAGTAGTACCTCGGTTAAGGCCCGCCCCGGTTAGCGTGTTTTTGGGTGAACATCCAAATTTTTTGCTCACATTTTGCCTCGACTTGCGTTGGCCCTCTAGCTTGCCGTGCAAGTGTCACCTTGTCACGGTGTCGTATCTGTACTCGGTTTGTTGACGCATAACTTGGACGTACGGGTAGCCGTCACCAACATGCGGCACCATCCTCGAGATAACAGTGTAATCACGTGAGCTAGCAAAAGCTAAACCAATCGGAGACCACAAACATGGAAGGTGTTAATGGTATGCATCAACGGCTAACGGGAGCTAGCCAGAGCTGACCTATGGATCTAAGGCGGAAAAGGACGAGTCTGGTGATGAATTTAAAGCAGAGTCTGATTGGAAGAAGTAAAAAAAGAACATGCGATGCAAGTCGAGTAACATCTTTAAAATAAAGTATGAATACGTGCTTGTTTATATGCGCCCATGGAGAAAATGGTCTAATTCGGTTTTAGACGAGCCCCTTTGGAACGGCTTCATCACGGAAAGTGAGGTCCCACCATATCAGAGAGACAAAGAGCCCAGCAGGCGTCATCACATGGAAAAGCCTTCCGACAAAGGTACTTGGAAGCTAACATACTGTATATTTATGGACGCCATTAAAAACAAAACGGCTATATAGGAAATAGTTGAGTGCGGAGAGAGCGAGGCAAAAAACCCAAAGGACCCAATTTCCTCCTGAAGCACCTGATGGACACAATGACAAGCAGATTGCTTTCCAGTACCAATTTTTGGAGCGGGTGAAAAATGGCGAGCGCAGCCGGCATGTGGTCCAAGATGAGTCATAAATCTTCTTTTATCTCCTCGGCGGTGGCGGCGGCGTAGCAGCAGAAAAAGGATGAGTTGCTTTTTTCTTCCTCTCTCCTGGCCATCTCATTCACGTGTCTATATGTCTGTTATCTGTGCCCTTGAGCAAAGATTACTGATGCCCTGTCTTTGATATATGACACGCCACCGCCAGCAGCTTTTCATCCCGTGAATTAACAGAGAGAGAGGACCCTGACTGCCGTCCCCCCGCGGGGAGGTGGGGCCTTCCGGCATCCCCTCCCCGGTGATAAAAAGAGCAGAGTGCATCATGGGTAGCCAAGTTCGGTGGCAAATTGTTTACCCGACCTCTGCACGTCTCGGCATTCTATAATCTAGTGTGTGTCGCCCCTGTCTCCTCCTGGTAACAAATAGTCCCTGTCACTTCCTGCCTCCTCCATCAGAAGCTAAGGCCGCTGTAAGTAAGCGCACCATGGGGGAAAATCACCTACAGGAAAAACAAAAATGGGATTTTGCGGTGAGTGATGAGAACAGGGATTCCCATAATGATGCTTCAAGAGCAAGGGGAAAAAGGATGAATGGCGGAGATTTAAAAAACAAATGGCGGCATATTACGTGTTAACAGCTCGTGTATGTCAAAGGAGGACGACGCCGGCGCACTGTCTCCCCTGAAGAGGAATATTTTATTATTCAGGGCGTGGGGAGAAGCCTAATGCATCATCGGCGAGCGGGTCTGAATAATGGCGATTTAAATGAGTAAGACAAATAGCGGTGACCACTTTAAGCAATCTAAAAGTGAATGTAAAATAACACATTAGGGGCCAGGCTGCCACAGTGGAAATTAAAAGACTCCACGTTGCAGAGTAATAACCATTTCTCTCACTCCACTCCAGACTTCATTAACCCAAAGCTAATCTCCCGCTCAAACTCCATGATCTTCACGTGCCGGGCCCCCAGAAAACGCCTTCTTTTGTTGTCCTTTTCATGTGCTGCAAAGCAAAAAGCTCATACATAAAATATCACACCGGGAGCAAAGTGCGGCCGTGCATTAGCGTGATGCCTCTATTTCATTAACAAGCCGCCTTTAATCCAAGCCAAGCCATTTAGGAGACACTAATGTGCTCTTAGTCTCAGCCAAGAGGACAGCGTGGACATGATGGCTCCGTACAAAGACAATAGGCTGGACGCCATCGGGAAGATGACTTGATTTCGGAGGAAAAACGATTCCAGTTCTACATGTTGGAATGCTGAATTCACGTGGCGCGCCCACGGCACGAAGGCAGGAAGCCAGAGTACTTGGCGTCAAAAAGACCTGAAGGAAGTGGACAAATATTGACGCCGAGTTTGCTGATGTTGTTTTAGCAACCTGTTTTCTTTTTGCAACGGAGATGCTTTCCACAATTACATTTTGCAATTTCTCCTAATATGACAACAAATACTTAGCTCCGTGTTACTAAATGATATTTTCCTAATAATATTTTATACTTTATTGAAATGGAAAGGTTTTCATCCTTAGAAGATGTTTTTATTCTTTGTCAAATGTTTACTTTTTCATTCCCATTATTTATACTTCATGTTCTTTATTCACAATATTTATTCTCACAACCAATTTTTTATTTGTTTTGCTTGTTTCTCATAATATTACAACTTTTAAAATGTTTTTCTTTAATATTTAAACTTTATGTTGTTAGTGTCATAAAATTATGGATAAGTCTTTTCTCTTAATATTTTGACTATTCGTGTAAAATTATGTTTGTGTTTTTGGTTTCAGCTTTCTTATATTTTTATAACATGGCCCCCGACAATAAAAAAAAACAACCATTCCCAACCAGCGGGCCACACTTTGGACACCAATCGTTGTCTTGAACGTTGATGTGTGGATTCCTTAACTGGAAGTTCGTTTGTGGCCGCTAGCGCTCATGCAAGCACTGAAGGCTGCAGAGTGACCCCCCCCCCCGTACATCCCCACGGCTAATTAGGAGGAAAGTCCTTCTGTGGGCCAGGTTGCTGTTTATTCCCCACGACGACGTCGATGCATATGGCCGACACGAAGCCGCCAGTCGTCCCGCTCCAAGTGTTAATAGAACCTTTTCATCTGCTGGCCCAACGGCCCTCCTGAACCAATCCCCCCCCAGTGCCCCCCCCCCGCGTCTGTACAACTGGCACCTCCACAACTCGGTCCATTTGTTAGCTCCATCTGGCCGCGGTCGTTTGCCGCTTTAATTTAGTTGTCTCCCGCTCTCTAATTCGTCTCGCATTTACGAAATGGCAGCGGCCGCCCCGGCAGCTCCGAGCCACAAGCTGCCCCCTCGTCAGGCAGGCGGGAATGCGTTTGCGAACAGCCGCCGTGATGGCCGTAAATCTGCAAGGCCGGTTATGAATGCTTGCTAGCAGATGTTTACTGACGCTTGATTACCGCTCTTGTTGACCAGTGGAATCTGCTCACAAATGGGAAGGACTTCATGGCGGACTACGCCTATGGACTATGCCCGCCGCCCACCGCCCGCCATCTCTCCTGACAACATCTTTCACCACACATTCCGCCTGTCAGTCAATCCCGGTGGCAGCTGACAGTTTCAACGTCACTTTGGAGAAAAGTTTCCAGGCGACTTGATGAGGCGAGGTTGATGCGCTAAGGTCGCACGAAGAGACGATGAGCTTCACCGTGCGTAGGAAACGTTTTGGATGGGAAAGACAATCAACTGATTGATCGTTAAAGATTCTGAAGATATTCTGGAATTGATAGTTGGTGCTCTTGTTTGGTTGCAACCAGCAGAGACACAAACAAACGCCTTCCGTAGTTTCATGATCAGTTAGCAAAGTGATGGCTAGCAGCTGTGATGTCATTCGTGCTTCCAGTTAGGATTCTGTAACATTTCTACCCCCCCCCCCCCAAACGTAGTCCTCCTGGTTTCTCCGCCATGTTAAATACCGAGCGACATGGCTCCATTTAAACGCGGTATCTCGCGTTGCTAGCTCAGCAGCTCCACGGGCGTCTGTTCCCGTTAAAGAGCCATTATTGGCGTCTGTGTCCCGTTTCCTGCCGCGGCGCTGAGTCACTGGCAAGGCAGCAGCAACCTGGGTGTGACATCCAAGTCATCCAAGTTCAAAGCAGGCGGTAAATAGCCGCGTCACTCCATCCTTCGGTGTTTTGTGGCCCGGACACGTTCATCTGACGGCTGCTAAATCTCAATTCTGTGCAAAAACAGCAAAAACCGTAGAGACGGAAGAAATAAACGAGCCGACAAAACACGAGCAGGTAGTCAGATGAGCGGGAACGTCACGGACAAGTGCTAGTGACGGCACTTTTGGGGAATGCGGTCGTTCATCCTTCCGCCATGAGTTGGTTGGAATCTTCTCCTTGCTCCACCTGCCTGATATCCTTCAGCCTTTTCCTTCAGAAGCTGTCACAGCCGCCAAGTGTAATGTATGGCCTCTCCAACGAGAACAGCTGTAGCCACTCTCTCTCTGCGCCCGGCGCCGCCGCCCGCCGCCCTGCCCCGCGTGAAATAATACATCAAGATTAATTGATTTCCTGTCACACTCTCAGAGAAAGGAAAATTAATTTTCATGTATCAAGCCCCCTCCCCCAACCCCCCAGCATATGAATTTTGTACATGGCAAGTCATTGGGGTTTTTGGTTTTTAATGATTCATGAGGGCTAAAAACATGATAAAGTGTTCCCACCGAGAGCCCCCAGGCCGAGGCCGAGAGCGAGACAACAATAGCCTCCATCTTCACGTATTCGTTACGGACGCATTTCCATACGCCGCACTGCATCGCAACTTCTCTCTGCTCGTCTTCTTCGTCTTCTGCTCAGGACGGATGACGTTCCACTCCCACCAGAGACGGAAGTTCACCGTGACCGAAATGCATCCATCTGCTGTGAATCTACGCTGGGGGGCCATCTTCTCTATGAGGACGGTGGATACTTGGTGGATCAACGTGTGGTATGTATAGGTACATATACTAGATATGGATATGGATATAGAGATATGTAGATGTAGAGATATGTAGATGTAGATATAGATGTACGTAGAAGTAGATATAGGTATGTTTCTGATATGGATATAGATATACTAGATATAGATATATATTTCTGATATGGACATGGATATATAGGTATGATGTACATAGATATAGATATATTGATATAAATATGGATATATAGATATAGCTATAGATATACGTAGATATACATACGTATATGTTGATATGGATATGGATATATATATAGATATATAGATATATAGATGTATAGATATAGAGATATATAGATATATAGATATATAGATATATAGATATATAGATATATAGATATATAGATATAAAGATATATAGATATGGATATGGATATAGATATGGATATGGATATGGATATAGATATGGATATGGATATAGATGTACGTAGATATAGATATATAGATATGTTTCTGATATGTATATGGCTATAGATATGGAAATAGATATAGATATATGTTGATATAGATATATAGATATAGATATGTTTCTGATATGGATATATGGCTCGTTGGTCTAGGGGTATGATTCTCGCTTAGGGTGCGAGAGGTCCCGGGTTCAAATCCCGGACGAGCCCTTGTATTTACAAATTTCCCACACTTATGGATATACGTAGATATGGTTATGTTTCTGATATGGATATGATAATAAATCCATATTTCCCGTTACTGGCAGTGAAACGAAGTGCTCGTTGTTTCTCACCGCCATCGGTGGCCTGGAGCTCCAATGTCTCCGCCTCATGACGGCGTCGGTCAATAAGATCGTAAATCAAAATTCACTGGCACGAATCAGCCGCAGGGGTTTTACGATGCATTTCAACACCACCTAATAAGGTGGGGCTAATGATTGACAGGTGAAGACCGGGCCAGACGCTGCCGCCAAAGAAGGATGCCATGACTCTGATGTAGCCTGCAAACATAAACGACGCCATGGCATCAGCCAGACGCTTGGACCACACGTACTTCCTAGAAGCCACCCGAGAACAAAGCAGCCATTAACACACAAAGAGAGCCGCCGCTACGCCCGATTCCGTCTTCGCTGATGGCTAATTATCAGGTGAGATGTTTGCTGGAGCACGTGTGATATTGTTCATGCGTCTCCAGGAAGGTTGGAGTTATGTTATAGAGCCTAATTAGCATTTATTATGCGGCCCCAACATGTGGAGTCACACTAATTCCCAATGCTAGCAGCTAAGCTAAAATGAATGGAGTGGCGCCGACGTTGGGCCGATGGCGTATTCGTGGCGAGGGTGTGAAATCCTTCTTCACTCCTTCCTCATTCTTCCCATCAAGTTATTCCCACAAGCACGGCGCCTCATGAATATCTTACAGCTTCAAATAGTTCACCTTTTTACAACTGTTAGCTAGCTAATTGTCAAACCAATACAGTGATGAGAGCTAGCAAATAGCAAGCTAGCATGCTAACCAGTTAGCCCGATCACATTTTGAGGAAAGGCAAGTATGCTGTCAACTTGTAGCATTGTAATGCTTCACGTTGACTAGAAGTAAACGAGAAGTGTAGAATGAAACACAGGAAGTGATGTCACTTGAAGACAGGTCACATGGTCACTTGGCAACCTGATCGAGCCAGCCGCAGCGTGCACACGTGGGAAGCAGAACTTAACCTTGACGGACACGATGCAGACACATAGCCACACACCACTGATCCACACATGGAAAGGGCGCCGCCCCTGCGTGGGCGGGACTTGAGAGTAGCATAATAGCATAATAATAATAATAGTACTATAGGACTTCCTGGTTGGAGACGTCTTCCTTGTCCCCACAATGGGTTGGGTCATCGACCAGAACTGAGCTTTGTCACATCTTCCAGACGATGGTTTCACTGAAGATTGAAACCATCGTCTGCTGGAGCTCTTCTCAGGATGAACAAACTTGTGTTCATCATCAACTTTTAAAAAATGCATCTTCACTTCCTTGTGTGGTTCCCAGCCAGAAGATGGACAGAGCGGACATTGCCGGATGGAAGTCTCCATGAAAAGAAGTCTCCATGACTGAAGTGGTCGATGAAAGATGATTTGCTTTGCTTGGCTTGGAGCTAACGTTCCTCGTCTGAGTAACAAAAACTATTTTGGAAGACCACTTCCACACGTCAAAGTCTGCCATTTCCCAGATCGTCTCTGTTAAATATTCTCTATTTATTTTGGAGGATTTAAACAACTGCTGCTACGTCCGCCTGGAGCGGCAGATTCCTCACGATGCTACTTAGCACCGAGGCTAATGTGCAGCGCTGCGTCGTCGCCAGCGTGATTCAGGCCCGGCGAGGCTGCAGGAATTCAGGCTGTCTAAGTCTCGAGTAAATCCGGGTTCCTGCGAAGGATTGGAATCGGAGGTGGTGTTTGGTGTGGGAAGCAAAGGGAGGGTCGGAGAGTACGCATGTGCCGTAGCAAGGTAAGCAAACAACGCCATGCTTTCTCTGTGGAATATTCCAGTGTGGGAGGGGTTTGGTTTATGGGACTACGTGGCTTTAAAAGATCCACGCAGGATTCAATATGTTGTTTGTCTTTATGCTCTACATTCTTCCATTGCTTGGAAGCCAACAGGAAATTCACAAAAGTCACTCAGCGTCTTATTTTGAAAATAAATATTTTCATAGGAAACCCCTTACGACCTTCTAAATGACCTTCTAGAGCCCCATAGGCTTGAACTAGCATCCCTATAGTAAGTTATATTGCCTAAAGAAAATAAGACATATAAATAGAAATAAATAAGACATAGTATACACTTGCATGTGTCAGCATTGGGAGAGTACTTCCTGTTCTGTACAGTACTTCCTGTGGCAACACTAGCGACACCTAATGACCAGTATGGAGTTCTACATAGTGTACCATCGTGTCTCCCATTTTTCTGCCTGAAACTGCGGCACTGGGACGGACAATGAGCTGCAGCATGCTTCATGACTGCCTCAGTGGATTATGGGAGTTTGTTGACATGACGTGAGTGACACTCGGCGTCTGAGACGACGTCGGTTCCCAGCGAACGCGGTCGTTTGTTTTCAAACCGTGAACACGTTTAAACCCTCTCACATTACTAACCTGACAAAGTCGCCATCCAATTGTTCTTTACCCGGGAATGATTTACTCTCCACCTCTCCCTTTATTAAAACGCTTTGTCTTATTGTTTTATTGATTTACAATCCACCCCCCCAGCCCCCAGCCCCCCCGCCTTATTTGGCATGTGAAAACAATCAAGGCGCAGGCAGGCCAGCAGAATGTTTGGACATGAATCGTTAAAAGACAGTGTTTTATTCCTGCAGCAGCTGCTGTGCATTCTGCTAAGAGGCGGTGATTTATGACCTGCCGGCAATAACCATGAGGCGTGCTCATTAACATATCGACAGGCTCCAAGATGGATCATCAGCATTGATTACTTCATGGCCTGTTGATGCCCATTTGTTCCACAAAAAAGGAGAGAGATAGCGGCAGCGGTAAAATAGGCTGTGAGGATTTCTCACTCGGATGTTTGCAGCAGAGGAGACAAAAGACAAAAGCCAGACTCCTTCAATCACGCCGGCTATCACTCTGCTGTCAGGACGGGAAAATCAATGATTGACAGCATTTAAGCAGTCCTCAGCACTTGGCAGATCCATAAAGAAGAAAAGGTGCTCGGCGGGGAGGGCCTCGGAGAAGTGTCTTTAGGCATGCTGTAAAACATTACTTCACTGCCACAATTACAATATCAATCAGTCAATGCCATTCTCCATTACACGCGCGCAGGCGCCGCCCCCGCGAGCCGCCCCCCTGCAGACGGCAAACATGGCGGCTCCGGGCGCTGTTGACGACGACGCTTTCTTTACGCTGCTGTGAGCCGCAATGGCGATGGCGATACCCTCATACCACTTCCACCATGCCGATGGCGATACCTTCATACCACTTCCACCATGCCGATGGCGATACCCTCATACCACTTCCACAACACCGATGGAGATACCGTCATACCACTTCCACCGTGCCGATGGAGATACCATTGTACCACTTCCACAATACTGATGGAGATACCATTATACCACTTCCACAATGTATAGTATTTTGATGATATGTTACCATTTTTATCCATCAAATGATTACCACTTCCACAATACTGATGGAGATACCATTGTACCACTTCCACAATACTGATGGAGATACCATCATACTACTTCCACGATGTATAGTATTTTGATGATATGTTACCATTTTTATCCATCAAATGATAAAAATATATTTTTAAACTCTACTAAGAATGTATGCAAGGACTAACTTAAAATTAGGAATAGAAAAAATAATCATTTAAATTTAGCAAAATATTGATACATAAATAAACTATACATATATACATACATATACCAATAAAAAAAATATATATATATATATATATTATATTATGTTATATATACGTTTTTTTTCTTTTTATAGTGTTTTTTTTGGGGGGGGGGGGGTGTTCCATTTTCACTGAAAGATGTGAAGGGGTTTGGGCCCGCTAGGATCCTCTCCTCCGCCTCATCCAAGATTGTAAACACTGTCAGAGTAGATGTGGTCCAACCTGACAGGCAGCGAGAGAGATGGAGTTGCCATGGGAACAGCTGCTAATTGATGGCTTCATCATTCATTATTGAGTGACAGCCACCCTCCAGTTGACCCTGAGTGACATTCCGCTGGACAAGAAGGACACCCGGCAGCTGGAAAGTCAAGAATGTACTGCGACACGTATGCTTTACGAGTACTTTTGTCTAATCATATTAAAATGACACATGCCATGCTATGCTATGCTATGCTATGCTATGCTATGCTATGCTATGCTATGCTAGCCAACCCTTCATTGACGACCAAGCTCAGGTACTGTCAATAAGTCACACACACTTCACACGCAGTTCACGCTCTCAGTCAATCTCAATCAGATGTGATTGGCGGGTATTGACCCGTCGGAGGCGGGACTCTGAGCTTCTAAGATGTTTGCACGTTGCGTCCAAGAAAGCGTTTGTGGAGCAGCCAGTCGATGAAGTCACGCCGAGGGCCTTCGGGTGTCCTTGCTGGACAGGAAGAGGGAGCGCTGCGGTTGTACCGGTCCATGTTGATGTATGTGTGCGCGTATGGTGCGCCCCCCCACTTTCCCCTGACAGCGGGGGCTCGCCCTGCCTCGTGTACTGTAAAGATGGGGGGACTTTAAATTGCTTCAGTCACCAAGGCCCTGAGTAATGAGCGTGATTGTAATCGCAGTTCCCAGGGCCACCGGCATTAGTCTTAATCTCAGCACGCCACCCCCCCGCCCCACCCCCACCTCTACTGACACGTAATGCGGTGCAGGTACGGCGTGTAATGAGAGAGAACCTTCTCACGAGAACTTAGCAGGATTCGGTGCAAAGCAGAAGTAATGTGGTGGAATCAGGCTGTGTTTTTATTTCATTGAATGAATTGTAGATCAATATAAAGTATTGTTAGCCACACGTTACTTCATTATGTTGCAAGAGGTCGGTGGGAGTGCATGGTTGCTAGTTAAATTGCTAGCTAGTCCCTGATGTGACTTAAACATATAGCTTTGGAAATACTGTATGTCCTACATTCTTCCATTTTTGAAAAAGCGAATGGTAAATTGGCAATAACGACGTTTACAGCGGATGGCGCTAACCATGAGTACTATCACTCAGTACTATCACTCAGCTACACAAACATGGCGGAGTACCAGACAGAGGATGTTTACGGGGATTATGGTGGACATTTGAGTGATGTGTCCATAGTTTTCCAGGAGTAATGAAGGGAGAAATATTTGGAGAACCCGGACCTCAGCCTTAGGACTTATGGAGATGAAGCTTAGCCGCCTTCCAAACACAGAATGGTACGTTTAAATGACTGTGAGAAGATGTTTATATAAGATATATGATACTTTACAGTATGGAATAGTGTTTAGAATACGATATGTAAACAAGACATGACTTATGATGTTCTGTCACCACGTTGATGTCTTGTCTTATTTTTTTCCTGTGTACCAACCAGTACTATTCCACCGTGTATTAATCATGTACTTTCAAGCAGTACTTAAAGAATCGGTGAAATCATCACTGCGAAGAACAGAACTCGAGGTGTGCGTGCAGGTGTCTCTCTGTCTCTGCACTTCCTGTGTCCATTATTGTCTTAAAGCTTCCTGTTTTGGAAAAGAAAACAAGCTTCCAGTATGACTGGGACACGATGAACATCCAGCAGCAACACAACATTTTGGCATGAGTACAGTTTGGATGAAAAAAATCCTGAACCGAGTGACCCATCTACCTGGAGATTGTTTACTCCGCTTTAGCCGACCGATGTCACCGCCATGACGTCACTTCCGG
Organism: Doryrhamphus excisus; assembly: GCF_030265055.1. Taxonomy (NCBI): domain Eukaryota; kingdom Metazoa; phylum Chordata; class Actinopteri; order Syngnathiformes; family Syngnathidae; genus Doryrhamphus; species Doryrhamphus excisus. The sequence continues at coordinate 16,597,048 of NC_080485.1, forward strand.
AAATGAGACCGAACAACAAGAGCTAGCGCGTCACCGCTGGCGCCATTGACCCTTGAACTCTTGGTACAGCCTCCTCCAAGGCGAGGTTGATGGGAACATGCACACGCATAATCAAAACAAAAAATTAGGCCTCCACGATAATTATGAGATGGATTTTCATTGGACGGTACGATGTTTTGTGTCTGTCAGCATGAACAGGTAGCACTGCTCGGCGAGTGGAAGGCTAAATGTCGGGGGGGGGGGGGGGGGGTGACGCGGGTCGTTCCTCTCCGTCTCTCTTTGTTTGCCTTGTTAAACTTCCCCCTGCACCCTCATCCATCCTCTCATCCAGTGTGCGCCTCTGTCCATCCATCAATCCCCGCACTTTGTCACATCCATCCCCGGGAAAGAGACGCAATAAACGAGGAGGGGAAAAACCGGGAGGACCTTGGAGCTTTTCACCTCCCATCTGCATCGCTGCTGCTCCACTGACAAGACGCCCTGATGCATGTCGGCCTCTATTGCACCGCCAAGCAGAAAACACTAACGCTGGAGCCGAGCGCTCAGCTCAGCTCAGCTCAGCTCAGCTCAGCTCAGCTCAGACGGCCAACGACGGGCACCTGGACGAGCAGCGAGGAGGACAGAAAAGCAGAGATCTTTAAAGGAAGAGGTGTGCACTCACCCCCTGCAGTCCAACACTGCAGAGACTCACTTTGTTTTTTCCCCTTCGGCCGCGCATCGATAGAAATCACAGGGAGAAAATGTCTACTCAATTAAGGCTTGATCAGCTGGTGTCAGTGGTGGTTTGTAGCCTTGCTAGCAGCAAAGACGTGAACCTTATTGACCCGAACATCCAATCTAGCGGCGGAGACCAGGACAAAAGACTAAAACAAAGCAAAAGTAGCTGGCAAATAGGAGACAATCCTCTACAAGGTGCATTAAGCGCCACATAGGATGACACTATCTACACGCTCGTGTCCTTGGTCACTGCAAATGATCATGCAAGCTTTCAGACCCAAAGTAGATAAGAGACGAGATACGGTCTTTGGGAATAAAACTCAAACAACAACGATTCATACAACCTTCTAAAAATGCTAATTATTCATGCTAAAATGGACGTTACAACACATAAACACGATGGGAGGCGTGATCTCCTCCTCCTGTGAGGGACACAAACATGAAGGGCAGACTCACATGCCCAAACACCCACAGAGACGAGTACATGGAGGACGTCTAACCCAGGGGTGGGCAAACTACGGCCCGGGGGCCACATGCCGCCCGCCAAGTGTTTGAATACGGCCCAAAGTATTTCATTGAAACTTAACATACAACCTGGCATCATGGTACAACCTTGGTACACCACGGTACCAAGTACATGTAGCTGATTGCACTACATTTTTACAGATACAATAATTCCAGGTGGACTGTTACGTGTAAAATATATAGTATGCACCCCCCCCTTCATCAATTTTGTTAAATCAATGAAGCCCGCGAGTCAAAAAGTTTGCCCACCCCTGGTCTAACCGTTAGAACCATCACATGCTAGCATCTGAAGAAAACTAAGCACATCATATGACAGCTCCTCGTAAAACGCTCAGCTTCCCTATCGAGTTTAGGCCGTCCCCAAATGGAGAACAACGAAGAACGTTGTTGTGGTGACCTTGAAGGAGGAAGATGTCGACACACGGAGGACGTACGAAATATCTGAACACGCGTTGGTTGCACTACTGACATATTTGGCCATCAAAACTGGAGCCCATGAAAACGTCCAAACGACACACGATGGCTACACGGACAAAGACGGAGACGAACCAAGTACCGATGTTTGTTTTACAAAAAAATGAAAAAAATGTAGCGCACGTAGAGTTCCTTTGACATGACAAGAACCTCCGTGTGCAACCTCCGCCGCAGGATCCCGTGACCTTGGCTTGAATCATTCTACTATCAGAGTAAACACCTTCCTAATGTTACACCATCTCACCATTTGACCATCTTTGTTTTATCCAATACTGAGATACTGAGATACTATATGTGTCTAAAATACCTCAAATATTGCAATACATTATACAAACAGTAGAGGATCAAATACGCAATGTGGGTGCTCGAGTGCAACGAGTGTTCACGCCTATCGAGACAAACATGGCTCGTGATATTGCCTTACGTGAAGAGTGAAGAGACCAAAGGTCGGGGCGTTCCAAGCTATAAACAAGGCGGGAAGTGAAAGAGTTGAGGCCTGATTGTAGTTGGGATACTTTGTAGACAAAGCCGGCCTCACTCTTGCTGCACTTTCCAATCCGCCGACACTAATTAGACACCAAGACGACGTCTGGACGCCGCACAATGATCCGGAAATAAATGGCGGCTGTCAGCGCCTTATTCAGGATCGCAAATGAGTATTCTCAGCTCATTGCCCGTGTGAGGCATCACCACCTATACGGCACGTCCTCTCAGCTAAAAGTCACCACGCTGGTAACAATGTCACACTCACGCACACGTGCATGCGCACGCACACACACACACACACACACTATTTGTGGCTGTGATTTGCTGTCCCTGAGGACGGCAGGTTTATTCCTAGTCCTCCAAAATGAAAAGCTCTTAATCATCCTGTGAGGGTGCTGCCTTTGGAGCGCCCGTTCAAGATAACGGCCCCTAATAAATGAGGCCTGCTTACCGACTTCCCAGGCTGCGGTAGGACTGCAAGAGGTGGGCGGGGCCTGTCCTGGTTGCACACGTTAGAGCCGCCCCTTTCTCCTCTCGGGTATTCATGACAATAAACAGTACTGCTCCATTTAACGCTTCGATTTTAAAGTAAAGTCAAGGTTTTATCACGACAGATTGCAGTATATATATGTATATTATATATATATGTATTATATATTATTGTATATTTAGTATATGTATGACAAAAATAAGAATGGATCTAATTGTTGTGTTCGATATCAAAGACGAAGTAAAATGTAGCATTCTTGCTAGGTGAAATAAATCCATGCAGGAAAATGTGTCGGAGCGGGAGGAGGGAAGGGGGGGTGGGGGGGTCGGGGGGTTATGAGCGAGCCGCTTCCATGAATACATTCCAACTTGTGTCCTGTGAAGAGCAAATATTAGAGAGAAAAAAAACATCCATGTGAGTAATGAAAGATTGTTTATGTATTCTGGCATGAAATGGGGCGGCGTTGCGAGGGCGGCGGACGCGCGGAGACGGATGGACGGGAGTGACAGGTCGGTATTCATCCTGCACGCCCCAGCGGCCGGACCGCTACTGGCGCTCGACAGAGCAATAAATCACCGGCTCTCCAGTCTGTACCTACAGCTTATTACATCCAAGATGACAAATAAATAATAATCCCTGTCACGCCGGGCCTTTGCTCAAGGATTGAGCCAGAAACCTTTTGCTCATCACTCCTGCTCTTAAGTGAAAAGAGTAGAACAAGGGAATTGAAGGCCATGCTTTAGTGAGCTTATGGAAGTTGGGAGTGAATGAGATGGGAGATGGGCTGAGGAGGAGGAGGAGGAGGAGGAGGAGGAAGGAGAATGATGCTGCCACTACAAAGGCTGTCTGAGTGTGAAGGGAAATGATCCAGCTAAGAGGAAGTGCTAGTGGTGGGGTGGGGGTGGGAGTGGGGGGGGGGGGTGCCCTTGTGCTCTGCAGCATGAGTGTCGCTCATTCAGCTCAATCGGGCTCTGGAGGACACAGCGAGCGTAGAGCCTTCATTACGGAAGAAGAAGAGCAGGACAGGACTGGGAAAATGAACACAAACTAAATGGACCACTTGGGCGACACCCTCCTCGCTCAGCACCCCCCCACCCCTCCCTCGGGTCGCATTCATCACACTACAACTCATCACACCAGTGGGCGTCATCCATTCATACTGTGGAATTGCTTGATGATGAATGGAGATGCAGTACTTGGCTTTGGCCAGCAGAGGCGCTGCTGGTTGAGTCCTGACGCCATTAGAACCTCGCTTCGCCTCACTCGTTCCTTCCGGAAGACTCCAGCCGACACGGCACTGATGGAAATCCAACTCACCGTGTTCCAGAAAAACAAAAATGTTTTTATAGTTGGACGTTATCCTTTTACATGCAGTAAACATTTGCAAATGCATATAAATGATGAACGAAAGGGACAGATGAACATTCAAGGTTACCTTCTAGAAAGTTCCATAGAAAGTTACTTATTAAGTATTTAGAAGGTAATAAACAGGTCTTCTATGTCTTACATTATCTTATCATGTCTATCATATCAAGCAATAGGAGTGTAAATGTGACTATAGGGGTGTTAGTTCATGTCTAGAGGGCTCTAATGTTTAAAACTGTATCTGGAAGGTGGTAAACATATTTTCTATGTCTTATATGTCATACTTTCTGATATTAAAATGTCTACTATATCAAGTAATAGGAGTGTAAAGGTGACTATAGGGGTGTTAGTTCATGTCTAGAGGGCTCTAATGTTTAAAACTGTATTTGGACGGTGGGAAACATATTTTCTACGTCTTATATGTCATACTTTCTGATATTATTATGTGTACTATATCAAGTAATAGGAGTGTAAAGGTGACTATAGGGGTGTTAGTTCATGCCTACAGGGCTCTAATGTTTAAAACTGTATTAGGACGGTGGTAAACATATTTTCTACGTCTTATATGTCATACTTTCTGATATTATTATGTATACTATATCAAGTGATAGGAGTGTCAATGTGACTATAGGGGTGTTAGTTCATGTCAAGAGGACTCTAATGTTTAAAAATGTATTTGAAAGGTGGAAAACACGTTTTCTATATTTTATATGTCATACTTTCTGATATTATAATGTCTATTAATAGGAGTAATATGAGTGTAAAGGTGACTATAGGGGTGTTATTTGATGTCTAGAGGGCTCTAATGTTAAAAACTGAAGGTTAGAAGGTTTTCTCCGATGAACATATTCCATTCATAAATCCCACTGTGTGGAAAGTCCCGACCACGGTCAGGTCTGGAACCAGTAAACCACCAAGAATGAGGGATTCCTGCGATGGAAAGTAGATCCAAATGTTTTTTTTCCCTTCCTTTCGCTACTGCAACTGGCATCCCAACGAATGGCCGCACGGACGCGGTATATATTCCATTCTAACGATTCGGTAATTGTCTGAAACCTCGACACCTCCCTCCAGCACCCTCTTAAACACGAGCCCCGTCCTCTTAAACAAGGCACAATTTACTTAGTGCTGTCCCGCCGTAAAAATTAAAAGCCTTCAACAACAAGAAAATGAAAGTGTGGCGGAGCATTGTAAATCAGATAAGGCGCTTTTCCCTCAGCCGGCTCTTTCATGGGCCTTCACGGCTTCCACTGAGCGTTGCACCGGCAGCAAAGAAAATATGGGCCTCTGATTAAAGAGTGCACTGTCATAAAGGTTAGTGAATTGCAAATAGTCCTCTCCATCTTCCCCGTAATGGCGAGCGGTTAAGAGGGAGGAAAAGAATAAGCGTGTGAGCAGCAAGGGAGAGGTGCGGCCATGATGGGAATATAAACATGGGGGGGGGGGACTCAGCCAGTCCACTAGTCTCACACTCGGTCCCCCCTTCACACAGGAGGCATTAATCACTGGATCACCAAGCCATGCTTAATTGCAAGTTGTATATCACGGTGGCTAAAGGGGGGGAAGGAAAGTCATTATTGCGCTTTGCTGGATGCAAGGGTGGGTGCGCTTCATCTGCTGGACTGCACCACCTTTCCTCCCCGCTGTCACCTGGGACTGAGCTCAATGTGACAAGGAAAAATGGAGTATGCAGTCACCCCCTAATTAATACCGCGCCCGCAACCACTGAGGCAGCTATCAGGACGGATCATAAACGCGCACCAGCGTGATGTCAGACGTTCCATTGCGGTGCTTCTCCGTTGCTCGGGACCCACCATCAACACCCCCCACCCCCCACCCCCCCATGACAAGCACTCACCCAAATTGTGGACAATTTTCACCTCAAACTTGTCTTTTATTGAAAAGGACTGTTTGGATTTAATCTCTTTGTGGACGGAAGGAGGATACATGGTATAGAAGATGGATGGATGGATGGATGGATGGATGGATGGATGGATGGATGGATGGATGGATGGATGGATGGATGGATGGATGGACGGATGGATGGACGGATGGATGGACGAGTGCATGGGTGGGTGGATGGATGGATGAATGGGTGGTTGGATGGATGGACAGATGGATGGATGGATGGTTGGATGGATGGATGGATGGATGGGTGGTTGGACGGATGGACAGATGGATGGATGAGTGCATGGGTGGGTGGATGGATGGATGAATGGGTGGTTGGATGGATGGACAGACAGACGGATGGATGGTTGGACGGATGGATGGATAGATGAGTGCATGGGTGGGTGGGTGGATGGATGGATGGTTGGATGGATGGACGGATGGATGATGGATGGTTGGTTGAATGGATGGACGGATGAATGGATGGATGGATGGACGAACGAATGGATGGATGTATAGATGGACGGATGAATGATGGATGGATGGATCGGTGGGTGGGTGAATGGATGAGTGGGTGGAGGGATGGATGGATGGATGGATGGATGGATGGTTGGTTGGATGGACGGACGGATGAATGGATGGATGGATGGACGAACGAATGGATGGATAGATGGATGGACGGATGGATGGATAAATGGATGGTTGGTTGGATGGATGGACGGATGGGTGGATGGATGGATGGACGGATGGGTGGATGGATGGATGGATGGATAGATGGTTGGATGGATGGTTCACAACCCTGCAACCCACCAGGAGCTGCAGTGTATGTATCATAAAGTTAGTAGAACAGGAAGACAGCAGGATTGCATATTGTGAGACGTTCAAGTTCACGTTGAGCCTTCTGTGTCGTGGTCCAGGAGCAGAAGCTTCCATAAGAACATCCATCCAGTTATGTAAGTAGGATAAGCGGTGGTGTTCCCTGCTTAAATTGTTGACTCAAGTGAAGGTCACGCTGTTGTTTCCAAATAGAAGCGTTGATATTTAGATTAGCGCCATGCCTGCGTAGGCAGTATGCTAATGAGCAGGACGTGATAAATGACTGCTGATGTTTCCCAGACATTCCCTCAGAAGTTTGCCAATCTGATGCAGCTGCGAGATAACAAGGCACACTCGCTCATTACATCAATTTGTTGCCGGGCGGATATTTCATCCCGTGTTTGCGGGCAGAGGGCCCGGCGCTATTGATCATGAAGCATCATTGAGTCTTTTTAAGGCGTGCATACACAAATAAGATGTGCACGGCCGCGCCGACATCCATGCACATGTTACACACTGTTAAACACAAGCAGCCGCACGGGAGGCAATGGGCTGTGATTATTATGGGATATCATCTTCACAACCAACACTGGCTGCAGGAGAGACATTTCCATGTTTCCCAGGGATAGATCATGTTTTTATGCTCCTGAGCGAACACAAAGCTCCATATTTCATTCAAGTGACTTGCTGAGACATCAGATGGGAATTCGACCGCAAATAAGATTTGAAAATTCTTCCACATTTGCACCGACAACGTTTCAAATTAAGAGCTGCAACTACAAAACTTTTTGTTTCCATTCATCGGTGAGGAGCCTCCTTGCTGTGGCTCCTTTCAGTCATAAAAGCTGATTGGGTCATTTTGTTATTATTTTACCTTCCACGTCTATGACCTTCGCTTTCCCTGCAGGTCGCTTCTTGAGTGTGGAATCCCCACTGTAAGCTAACCGTGGATGCATGGAAAACACGTCAGAGCCTCCGCTCCTGTGTGGACGGCAAAGTGGTAGCTTCCTGCCCTGACATGGAGAAGATCTTCTTTGTCTTCTTTGGAAATGTTCTTCTTGTGTTGCGTCAACTCGATGTTTTCCTTGTTTCTCATAATATTCCCACTTTAAAACAGGGGGGGGGGCAAGTGTCACGGTGAGGCAAGAGGTGAGGGGCCGGCCCCTTGTAGATGCAAAGCGACAAGAAAGGCCTGAGAAGCCGAGCCTAAAAGGTCAAAGTTCAGGCCGAGTTCACTTTGCGGACAAAAGGACGCGGTGGGGAGGGGCGACACGAGAACAAAGAAGACACAACAAAGCATGCAAAACACACAAGGAAGGATTCACCCTCACCTCACGTCTCCTTGCATTCAGGACGCCGGGGTGGGCGGAGCCGAGGGTGGTCCTAAAGAATCGGGCATCGCACTTTGATGTACTTTGAAGATCCTGCTATCTCGTGGAGAACGTGACGCTCGTGTTTGTATACTTGACAAAAACAACCTTCAAAGGACTGTACTGAATATACTGTCGTCATGGTCACCCCCCTGCTCCTGGTCAGCAGCTTAATGGTCACTCACACTGCTGGACCAGCCAGGACCAACCCTGGTCCAACCCTCCATCTTGTCTTACCGATGGCGTACATGACCTGGTGTGTTTCTAAGACTCTAGCTACTAATAGTGCTAGTCTATGATAGATAATGACCTAATAACTTAGAGCTCCACCACCTTCTGCAGGAACATCCCGTCATGCCGCCAAGGAAAAACGGAGCCAAGCTACCAAATTGAAAATACTGTCCCAAAAACTGTTTCAGTCCAGCTGGTTCTACTTGATTTGTGCTGATTCAACAGGAGGTCCGTGGGGTCGGGACTAGCAATGCAAACACCGGTCCAAGTGTCTCCATGGAGGTGCTGTCACTTCCCGGCCAGCGCTGATTAGACGGGCTGCATCAGTAGCTCGGCTGAGCTAATATTTGCACGGCTAAGTTGTAGCGCCTAGCGCCACTCCAGCAAGGCACATTGCCACCGGTTGGTGAGACTATTTCATCTAGCAGTTTTCCCAGCAACAACACCCCCCCCCCCCCCCCCCCCCACCCTCCGACGCGTCTGTCGCGCTCATATCACAATACAATCACAAACTTTGGCAGCTCGTAAATTAGCCGACAGTAAGTGCCATCTTTTATCAGATCATAAAATCTGCTTGTGGGCGTTTAACAGGCAAACAGTCAGCCTGGAGAAAAGCGTCTTTTATGGAGCTTAGAGACAACGCCGGTGCGTGTAAACAGGGCGGATGTCGGGCGTTCACGTATGGATTTGGGCTTTTTTTGCCTGCGAGCGACAACAAATACACGGGGAGACGTGGCAGTCTTGTTAAAGCAGGATTCCGTTTGACTTGACAGACACATGATTGCAAATGAATGTTTTGTGTTTGCTTGCCAAGCGCTTCCAGGTAATATCTCCATATATTCCTACCCAGACGCCTCGCTGGGAACACAGACGATGAGCCCTGAAGCTTTCTCACGGGGAGATAAAACACTGTCATTGAAATAGTCATCCCTCGCTATATCGCCATTTTTCAAAAAAAGATTTGTTCATCCATGATGGCCGACTATGACTTGGTCATAGTCAAAAGACGTAGAAAGACTTGCATGTAATATTGAGTCATGTGACATGATGTTAGATGACCTTTCACACAGCATGGAGGCTGGCTACTCAGCCAGTCAAACCTGGACATGGCAGAGACGGACACGCCATGGCTGAGACAGACTTTCAGTATCAGTGTCTTCGTGTACTGCCTATTTTCTCTTATTATGTCGACTGCATTGGGTAATAGGAGATTAAAGGGGACTATAGGGATGTTACATTAAGTCTAGAGGGCTTTAATATGTGAAAAGGCGTAGTGAGAAGGATGTAAATATGTTGTCTATTTGTAAATATTTGATTTATGAATGAGGAATGTCGCTTTATGGGAAATTCAGGTGCCATGGGGTCTTAAAGGGATGGTCTCTCACGTCACCTTGGGTCAGAAGTTCAGCCTCGGGTTTTAACAGTTAAGCCCAAGCTGTGAACTTGTGACCTCCTGTAGGGACAAGGAGTGTGTGTGTGTGTGTGTGCGTGTGTGTGTGTGTGTGTGTGTGTGTGCGTGTGTGTGTGTGTGTGCGTGTGTGTGTGTACCCAATGCAGAAAGGCTAGATTTACAGCTGCATGCTGACTGCGTTGCAAGCACAGCAGAAAACACCTGATAGCATCTCCTTGGAGGGATGAAACCACCCCGACCCCTTTGTTGTATCACTAACAGTCCCCGCCCCCCCAGCCCCATAAATCATGCTAATTACTTGACTGATGGAATAAATCTCTAAGAAAGTCAGTCAGTGGCAGAGGAGGCTCGGGAGCGGGAGGTTCTCGCGGCCGGGCTTCTGCTAGCTCGGCGCTATCTGTCATCCCCGTAGATAGTCGCCACGTCCATTTGTTGGGGTCGGATATCGTTGGGTAATCCATCTTCCTGCGGGTGGTCGTGTGAGGAAACAAAGCTAAAATTAAACTGGGGATTTAGGAGGAGATTATTTAACCTAGGGTGCGTGATCATTATCGGGCTGATGAGAGGGAATTATGACATCATGCCGATAAATCCCATAACATTAAAAATAGCTCAGATGAGTCATCGTTTTTACTAAACACTTCACTGACGCCAGATTACTCGTGCGGGTGAGCAAATCAGGCGCTCCTTTTTCTCCTGCCTGTGACGTTAACGGCCTGTCCTAACTTCCCCAGGGGTCACTTAGAAACAAACTTTGTTTTACTTTTTACTTTCTGCGGAAAACATCATGAAAAAAAAATGAGCACACAAAAAAAAACTCATCAGCCACCTGAAACTTTTTAACTGTAAAAAGTTAAAGACCTCCATACTGCCACACCAGCTGCTTGGAGCGTGTGCCCGAATACAGTGCACCTTGCTGGGCCACAGCAGGTGGCTACTCCCCCTCTATACTCTGGTTCTCCTGATAGTACTCATGTACTAGTTGTACTGTCATGATATTCCTGATGGTACTCATGTACTAGTAGTAATGTCATGGTATTCCTGATAGTACTTGTGTACTAGTAGTAATGTCATGATATTCCTGATAGTACTAGTGCACTAGTAGTAATGTCATGGTTTTCCTGATAGTACCCGTGTACTAGTAGTACTGTCATGACATTCCTGATAGTACTCACGTAGTAGTAGATAGTACTCATGTACTAGTAGTAATGTCAAGGTATTCCTGATAGTACTCATGTAGTAGTAGATAGTACTCGTGTACTAGTAGTAATGTCATGGTATTCCTGATAGTACACGTGTACTAGTAGTGCTGTCATGATATTCCTGAGAGTACTCATGTACTAGTAGTACTGTCGTGATATTCCTGATAGTACTCATGTAGTAGTAGATAGTATTCATGTACTAGTAGTTATGTCATGGTATTCCTGATAGAACTCATGTACTAGTAGTACTGTAATGACACCCTTGATAATACTCATGTAGTAGTAGATGGTACTCGTGTACTAGTAGTAATGTCCTGATACTTCATCAGTACTAATCAACAGGTACACGAAATCTTCCCTCCAGGTGTGCAGATCTAAAAGAGTTAAAGTATCATCATCAGTATCATCATCAGTATCATCAGTATCGCCATCAGTATCACCATCAGTATCACCATCAGTATCACCATCAGTATCACCATCAGTATCATCATCAGTATCATCATCAGTATCATCAGTATCATCATCAGTATCATCATCAATATCATCAGTATCTTATCAGTATCATCATCAGTATCATCAATATATTATCAGTCTCATCATCAGTATCATCAGTATCATCAATATCATCAATATCATCAGTATCATATCAGTATCATATCAGTATCATATCAGTATCATATCAGTATCATATCAGTATCATATCAGTATCATATCAGTATCTTATCAGTATCATCAGTATCAACAATATCTTATCAGTATCATCAGTATCATATCAGTATCTTATCAGTATCATATCAGTATCTTATCAGTATCATCAATATCTTATCAGTATCATCAGTATCAACAATATCTTATCAGTATCATCAGTATCATATCAGTATCATATCAGTATCTTATCAGTATCATCGGTCTGGAGAAGCATGAAGTGAAACAATGGCAGCATCTGAGGAGCCTTTTCATTTCCTGTGGCTCCACGCTAGCAGAAGACATAAAAGGTAAAGCGCCAAAGACATGAAAGGTCACCCACACGCCAGGAACATGGCGTCCAAGGAGAGGGTAATTACACGTCTCTGGTCGGAGTGTTCCGTCGTTGGCCGGAGAAGCCAACAATGGCTGATTATTCACAGTTTGAGTTGGCGTTTGGTTTCTCCTCCACTGCAAATTACACGGAAGAGTGACAGCACTCCAGAGAAGACAAGGACTGAGAGCCACGCCAGGACCGGGTAAGTGGCGTCTTAAATCAGGGAGGGACGGGGACGGAATGTTGACTTTGTGGCAAGGGCAGCGAGGCGTTAGCCGACATGGACATACTGTAGTCCTGCAGCGCCTGGCGTAGCGGCCGTAAAGTCTCCATGATGAACTATTCCAAGATGTCAACAAGTCCACGTCCCATCAAAAACCGCACAATCTCGCCCCTGCAGGAGGTTCCCCTCCGTAAAGGAGCGTCTGTGAAAGTGGACAGACTCGACGCTCACACCTGTACGACCGCTTTGGGGGATGCGGATGGATTTATGGTGGCGAGACGACGAGGTAACGAACCCCTGAGAGATATTTACAGTGGAGTGTCAGGGCTTATTACCCCGCAGGGGTGGAATGGGGTCAGCTCTCGGAAAACAGGGAGTAGTCCTGAGTCAGGACAGACAGTCATGTCAGCTTTGGAGGCATCGAACGCCAGCGGATGCGACACCAGCCCGCAGACAACGTGCCATGAAGGACCGAGCCAGGCTCCCTTCCACAGCGTGTGGTGTCCACATCTGGAGCATGAAGGCCTGGTTCCCCACAACGTGGTCTACTTTTTTGTACGACTCCAATGGGAAGTATCCAAGTATCGATGATCCAGCATCCATCCGCACGTCACACAACACGATGGCTTGTTGAAGACACACACGCAAACACAGCTAACGCGCTAAAGCTACACAATGCAGCCCAAATGGTGGGCGGTGGGCCCACTGCGTTGGCCAGAGACCTTGCTGGGGGTCTTTCTGCCGATGAAGAACTGGCCTCTACCGTGGAGGTGCAGCAGGCATGCATGACGGCCGCTCACTCAATCCGACAACTGACAGGCGGGGTTGTGTGGTGAATTCTCAACGTCGGCGTTGGCGGAGAACATGATCACGCCAACCAAACACAAACACGCAGTGCAAACACGTACGTCAACAAGCTTATTTATTGAGCAGCTGCAGCAGAAAGCACGTCCACGACCAGGAATGACTCGGAAGAGACACGCTTCCGTGTGTCTGTTGCTTGCTTTGCTTTTCGCCCGGCAAAGACGGCATCAGACATTAAAACCACGACATTGTCGCGCGTGACAATACCAGGCTAATCTACTAGACTTTCATTTAGCATGACTTGCTTTGCTGCTGCCTCCTTCCTGTTTCTTCGTTGACCTTCCTACCCATATCTGCTTTGGCCAGCACTTCATCACCGATACCAATACCGATACCGGCAGCACCATGTTTATATAGCATACTAATTTAATTTTCTCTCAATGTAATAATATTTTGTCTGAAATCACCACCAATAGTCAACTACTATGACGCATCCGCCGCCCATCAACAGCAACAATACTCACGTGTTAGGAATGGAATATTTTCCACTGCGTTGCCAAAAGGTATGCCAACTGTCACCACCTCTTAGGCAGCGACAGCAACCAAGGAGTTTTGGTTTGTGGCGGGTCGTGATCGATACATAACATAAACGTGCAAAAACTTCATCCGTTCCAGAAGGTCCGACTCAAACCAAAATGGACTCTAACCAAGCTTTGTTCTGGTTTATGTAGGATTTTCCCAATGTTCTGTCCTAACCGTCCATCAAACAATGAACATAGCTCCACGCCGAGGACGTCCTGAGCCAGCGAGCTTGTCGTTGTGTGGAATACCACGTCATCCTCGCACGGCCAGCGGCAGAAAAACCGATGTATGATCCGAAGTCTCTATTTAGGAATCTCATCGGACTTCCCGGCATGAAGGCCGTTATGTGTCCTATCCTGATATCTGGTGTTTAAACATCCAGCTAAATACGGGCGAGTCCCAACACGCTTCTATGCAGATAAGAAAGCCACGGGACGCCCGTGGAAGAGCAAACAGGAAGGACGTGGATCAGATGGCGTGTGATGTCGGATAGCAGGCGGCGTGAGTGCAGCGCTATCGCAGCACAAATGTAAAGAGTGCCAAGTTAAGAGTAGGGCCTGCCCCCGGGGGGGGGCAAACTTAAATAGATGACATTGTTTGTTGATGGACCCATAATCCATCACGGCCTGCCCGCTCCATACTTCCACCGAGTGATGCCACGCGGTTCCCACAGCAGCCGCTTTATTTACGGCTTGACATTCTGAAAGTAAGTGCATAATTTATGGCGGCTAAACGAATGCGCTAGCTTCCCTCCATGTGTTTCTCCCAGACAGCCATCCAAAAGCCAGATGCCAAAAGTATGGAGCAATCCCATTTACGGCCCCGAGGAGCCCAGAGCGCCGTTTGATTTATGGCCCTAAATTAAAAAGGATGAAAAATTGATGATGGCAATTTGTGGGCAGTCATAAAACTATTATAGAACTTTGAAGTGGCGTTTTGTCCTTTTTGCGTGAAAGTGATGCAAGATGATGCAAAACATGCGGCAACAAACTTTTGTGTCGGGAAGAATTCCAAACATCCTGACTTCCCATCCGTCCCGTGATAAATCTAAGTCCGCGCCCCGAGTGGCGTCCTTGACTGACAGATGATGATGCCTTCAGTCGGCCCGGGGGGCGGGGCTTGCACACCGGTTACCTGCTAACCTCACCTGTCAATCTGCATCGGCGGGCCCCGACAGCCTACAAGCCCTGCTTTTCTGCCCCCCCCATGGACGCCACGACGTGGCCTTCACTGCCCACTGGATTGCAATCACTCATTGATGGGATATGAAGCCAAAGAAGAGCCAAACAAGAGCCAAAGGAATAGCCAAAGGAATAGCCAAAGGAATAGCCAAAGGAATAGCCAAAGGAAAAGCCAAAGGAAAAGCCAAAGGAAGAGCCAAAGGAGTGCCAAAGGAAAAGCCAAAGAAAAAGCCAAAGGAAGAGCCAAAGAAAAAGTCAAAGGAAAAGCCAAAGAAAAAGCCAAAGAAAAAGCCAAAGAAAAAGCCAAAGGAAAAGCCAAAGGAAGAGCCAAAGGAAAAGCCAAAGGAAGAGCCAAAGGAGTGCCAAAGAAAAAGCCAAAGGAAGAGCCAAAGAAAAAGTCAAAGGAAAAGCCAAAGAAAAAGCCAAAGGAAAAGCCAAAGGAAAAGCCAAAGGAAGAGCCAAAGAAAAAGTCAAAGGAAAAGCCAAAGAAAAAGCCAAAGGAAAAGCCAAAGGAAGAGCCAAAGGAAAAGCCAAAGGAAGAGCCAAAGGAGTGCCAAAGGAAAAGCCAAAGAAAAAGCCAAAGGAAGAGCCAAAGAAAAAGTCAAAGGAAAAGCCAAAGAAAAAGCCAAAGAAAAAGCCAAAGGAAAAGCCAAAGGAAGAGCCAAAGAAAAAGTCAAAGGAAAAGCCAAAGAAAAAGCCAAAGAAAAAGCCAAAGGAAAAGCCAAAGGAAGAGCCAAAGGAAAAGCCAAAGGAAGAGCCAAAGGAAGATCCAAAGGAAGAGCCAAAGGAGTGCCAAAGGAAAAGCCAAATAAAAAGTCAAAGGAAGAGCCAAAGGAGGAGCCAAAGGAAGAGCCAAAGGAAGTGCAAAGATGACCACTTGGATGCAAGCTGGACTGAGAACTTCTACAAACAGCCAAGAAGAAAGCTCCAGCGCTCATCTCGGAACATTCTCATCAATAAAAACGCTTTCAAACCAACGCCATCGGAGGCCCTTAATAAAGACTCGGGATTTCCAGCCGGCACCGCGTGGCCCCCGCCCCCCTGGACTCTGACGCCGTTGATTACAGATGATTAATGGCGCTGAGGAAGCGGGAAGGAAAGGTCATCTCCTGGGTTCTGGAGGGAGCAGCTACGTTGGGAGTAATTAAGACTCTCAGGTGTCCCACGCTGAAAACACGGCCAGCAGATGGCCGAGCCTCCGACCCACCCAGGATGCTTTTCCAGGCCGGCCTCCTTACCGGAGCCGCGTCCGGCGTGCCGCAGGGATTTGACAAGAATAAAGTCAATAAATCATAATTATTTCATATTTGATGAAAATAACATTATGAAGGAAAATAATCTCATTTTACTTTTACTTAAGATGAAATATTCAAAAAGAGAAACTAAAACAAGTCATACATTTTTATATCATACAAGTCATACAAGACTGGAAGGAATCCACACAGTCAGAGGAGACGGTATTCCAGGAGAACACACCTCATGGCATGGATGCAAAGAGGGGGAGGGGCCAAGTGCAGCATGGTACCGCCCACCCCGAGAGGAAGTTAGAGGGGCCGTGTGCTCACGAGCGGCCAATGAGGCGCCGCCATCCTCACAAGTCCGCCTTCCTCTTCCAAATGTTCACCTGAAGAGTTTGATGTACATCCTGATTCACTGTTGCCCCGCCCCCAGCGTCCTGTCCACGTCATCGTGAGCGCCTTGCAACATCAGGCCCACAGGACGCCGTCGGGCGACACGTCAATAAACACAAGCTCGGCCGAGCCGACGATGGCCGGGCGACGTCGGCACAGGAAGAAGAGGACAAAAGGGGCGGGTCCATATGGTCCGGGAATATCAGGCTTGAAAAGAGGAAGTGGAATCGTGAAGAGAGTCGGGGTGACGCCGCCAAGAAGCGAGCAGCATGGAAACGGGAGCGAGGCCAACGCCGTCTTTGACAAACTGGCTCCCCCTCCAATCACCAATCTCCAACCTCCAATCCCAAAATCCCGAAAATCCCAACCTTCAGCTTTTATCTTTGCTAGAGATCATCTCATGGGGACGGGCGGTGGGGGGCGGGGGGCAGGGCTGCCTGTAAGGTATGTAGAAAGGGTTTTCAGCGGCCCATTCATCAAGAGCCGGCCCGCTTCTTTCTGCATATTTGGACAATCTGGAAAAGTGTTCCTCGCGGGGGGAAAAGACGGAAAGCAGGACTTCTGCTTCCTAACACGAAGCGCACGCAAATGTTGGCAGCTCATTTCCTGTCGGAGTTCTGCGCCTCCTTTGTCTGCTCCAAGTTTGTGCTGCTGCGCTGTCGTTTCGATTGTTCTGCTGGAGAGAAATGATAATCCAGCTGTCAGCGATGACAGCGTGTTGGAAAACTTGGATAACGGATCCCTGAAATTCCAATCAGGCTACTAAAACCATTACTCAAGTCTCGTTTCCTCCTTGATGTGAAATCGCCGTCTCTGACCAGCTCGCCGTAATCCCTCCGCACACAGCTTGACTGACGGTTTCGCTCGTTTGGTGGAACGTTTTTAGCCGGGATCGCCGGCCTTCTAATCAGCGCCGTGACTCACCGACCGCTAACGTGGGACCGCTAACGTGGGACCGCTAACGTGGGACCGCTAACGTGGGACCGCTAACGTGGGACCGCTAACGTGGGACCGCAGCTGCACATTCACTTTTATTAGGATTTCCATCCATAAGTCACCTTCAGGAGGGACGAGTCCTCCTGAAAGCTCCTCTATTTTTAGAAGTGAAGAGGAATAGAGCATGGAAGTTGGGGGGCAACTGGGGGGCCACCTGGGGCCCACCTAGGGGCGCTTCTTGTAGATCAAAGTCAGCTTTGTCAATAAATCTTATTATCCATAACTTTTTTATTGGTCATTCTTCTTAAATGTTCCTCTGGTCATACCACGGCTTTATTCCCATCATATTACAACTTTTAACACAAGAATTTTCTAAAAATGACAACTTTATCTTCTTTGTCTTAAAATTAGGATTTTATTCTTGTGAATTTGCAACTTTTTTCTAATTTTTTCTCTTCACATTTGGGGGTTATTCTTGTAAAAGTCTTTCCATTTCTGCTGTTTCCGTCTCATAATTGTGAATTTATTCCCATTATATTTATTTTATTCTTTATTCTCCAAACATTAGAACTTTTTCCAAAAATCTCATATTTTTTTGTTGTTAAAAAAACAACAAACATTGTTTGTTCTTGAATATTTCACCTTTATGCTGCTAAAGTGCTGCTGTTGTAATATTACTATTTTACTATTTACTACTTATTTAATATTATATATATATATATATATAAAATGACTGATTTTTCCCACTGTTGCTTGGTTTTATTGTTAAATGATAATTCCTGAATTTTTAGAAGAATATGTTTGAACATGTTTAGAATGTTATATATATATATATATGATTTCCTAAATATATACTTTATTTTAGGGCCACGTTTTGGATATGCTCCCTCTTCCAGTTCTTCTGGAACTGCTGTGCACAAAATGGGAAAAAGTGGTCCGAGCACCCCCCCCCACCGTGCTGTCCAGAGGAATACACCACATGGTGGCGCTGTGACTAAACATAAGAGCCACTTGGGCCGCTTTGGAGTATTTGACCCGATCGTGACCAACCTGGCAGCTCCACACCTCTAGGGGGGCTGGCGAGCACACGTGTGTCACCTTTGGGCGAGGTTGCTGGAGAAACATGGCCGCCATCAAGCTAACACCAGCGCACACGATTCTAAAAGATTAACTTTGTGTTTTACGTGCATGCAGCTATAAATTCCAAAGCCTTTTGAGCACAAACCTAGGATGATAGATCATGAAACTAACGTTCTATTCTTTGGATCCACACCTGACGGTTGGACCAAGAAGCACCTTAGTCGCACCAGTAGCACCAGTAGCACCAGTAGCACCAGTAGCACAGGGAATCATTTGCTGGTTCACGGTGCAGCATCTGGACTCCTTTGAAGGAAGGGGGGCCCACTGGGGGTTTTGGGGTGATTGTTTTGTTCACACTTGCAGTTCATACGCCAACAAAAGCCGAGCGGGGACGTCTTTGATCTCCAAGCCTCACTAAATCAACAGCGGCCAAAAGGTTCACGTGAAGGTCGGCAGTGTCATCTGATCGTCACGTTCCCCGAGCAGGTCTTTCCTGGCAGCCGCGTGGCTCAACAGGTTAAATGTCACCCAAAGTTCAGGCCGGCCCTTGGAACACGGAGAGGGTTGGTGTCATGGAACTTCATGAAGAACAACAGCAGCTCCTCGGCTGCAGATGTTCTTTGCCCCATCTAACAATCGTAAGAAACAAAAGTCTTGGTGCCTTGTTCGTACGGCCAACGTGTGTCAGTCATTCACGTGTTGACTATTTGAAGAAGTCACTATTCAAGTGGTAGAAGATGGATGGATGGATGGATGGATGGACGGACGTATGGACGGACGGATTGATGGACGAATGCTTGAAATGCATCTTTTCACAAAAAGCTGATTTTCTCCCTTTTTAGTTGGGAACTCATATTTGCCTGAAACCACCTATGTTCTACTGAAGAACACTAAAAGGTAGAAACAAACTTTTTCTTTCTGATGAAAGACGAGAGTCAGATCTTTCATTCGGTAGGTTCCACGTTCATATAGCCATACAAAAACATATTCTGTGAAAATATTTGAGTCAAAATGGCTGCTGGGATTGAACGAGTTGATCAACAGTCCATGTGGTTGACAATAGCAATAAGTAATAAGAACACAACTATATACAGGAAGTGAACATATCACGTAGCCTTTCATTAGCATACATCTGCCTGAACCCCGCTAATAAGGCTACGTCAAACACATGACCCAATTAGGTGGGCTAACGACCATTTAATGAGCTATTCACGTCCAAACGTGCTATGGAAATAAAAGCTTGGGCGAGCTTCGACACGCTTTCAAGAACGCCGCCCGTGTTTGGATGGCAGATCCCAGAGCTTTGCAGGGTCAGCGGGCGTCACGGAAGAGCCCAGCTATCATAACACAGCTGTGGGCGCGCACGGGAAAGACCGTCCAATTAGAGCGCGTATCCTCCCCGGCCCCTCCCACACGGGAGCGTGTCGCCGTGTAATTACGTCTCTTCTTCTGACAACCTGCGTGATTGTTTCCCTAACGACACGCCGCTTCGCCCCGACTTTCCCGCGCGCCTTCTTCTTAAAGCGCCAGTCTGGACCCCCCCACTGCACTCGTTCGCCGCTCGTCTGTTTATCATAACAATCATTAATAACTGTCACTTGCCAACATCCATAGAACAAACTCATTGCCTCATTAGCATGTTGCGGGCGTTTGTTCCCGCCGCTGCATCGCTCCCAACACGGGCCAAGCCAATTACTTTGCTGAAATGGAACGGCATTAATCAAAGCCTAACAAGGTGGCAAGTTTGAAGATATCACATTGCAGAAGACAGCATAACTAATATGTCACTGTCAGCCGCGGCCGAGGGAGGGGTGCGGGCCGGCGGAGGCGGGGTCTATGGATGAATTTTGATGGCCTGAATCATAGGAGGAAGTAGAAGAACAAAGACAACTAATAAGAGCCAAACGACAAAAAGGAAGGAAAGCCAACAACCGGGAGTAAACAAGCAGGAAGAGAATGGAGGAAATAAGGATGGACAGGAAGTGGAGAACGGCGGCGACCGACGGAGTAGAACCAGGGAACTGCCGAGGCGGGCGGCACTTCATCATGTCTCCCCTCACTGAGAGCTTTTCTTTTACACTTGAAATGATGATACTCATCAATCACGGCGCCGACAGCCGCATCCAGACGCCTGCAAACATGCAAAGGCCAGCAGTGTGAAAGATGCTGACGCCAACCCAACGCCCTTCGTTTAGCTAGCTACCCTGATTGGCTCCTTCCTTAATCCAACACAAGCACCGCTTCCTTTGCCAGACCTTCTCAAGTCCTAGGATGGGGGACAAATGGGAGTAGAACATTAGCAGAAAACCATGGATGGATGGATGTTGGATGGACTGACGGATGGGTGGATGGATGGGTGGGTGAATGGATGGATGAACGGATGGATGGATGGATGGATGGATGGATGAATGGACGGGTGGATGGATGGATGAATGGATGGGTGGATGGATGGATGGATGATGGCTGGATGGATGAACAGATGGATGGTTGGATGGATGGATGGTTGGATGGTTGGATAGGTGGGTGGATGGGTGGGTTGGGGGATTGGATGGATGGATGGATGGATGGATGGTTGGATTGGGGGATTGGGTGGATGGATGGTTGGATGGGTGGGTGGGGGGATTGGGTGGATGGATGGATGGCTAGATGGGTGGATGGGTGCATGGATGGATGGTTGGATGGATCGATGGAGGATGGTTGGGGGATTGGGTGGTTGGATGGATGAACGGATGGCTAGATGGGTGGATGGGTGCATGGATGGATGGTTGGATGGATCGATGGAGGATGGTTGGGGGATTGGGTGGATGGATGGATGGATGGATGGATGGATGGATGGGTGGATGGATGATGGCTGGATGGATGAACAGATGGATGGTTGGATGGATGGTTGGATGGTTGGATAGGTGGGTGGATGGGTGGGTTGGGGGATTGGATGGATGGATGGATGGATGGTTGGATGGGTGGGTGGGGGGATTCAGTGGATGGATGGATGGATGGATGGATGGATGGGTGGATGGATGGATGAACGGATGGCTGGATGGGTGGATGGGTGGATGGGTGCATGGATGGATGGATGGATGGATGGATGGGTAGGTGGATGGGTGGATGGATGGATGGATGGGTGGATGGATGGATGGATGGATGGTTGGATGGATCGATGGACGATGGTTGGGGGATTGGGTGGATGGATGGATGGGTGGATGGATGGATGGATGGGTAGGTGGATGGATGGAGTTTATCATTATTGTTACATAAGAACAGATACTGTAGCTTTGCATGTCCAAAGATATGATTAGAAAATATAATTAAAAAAAATATGTCATAAAGTTGTAGTTTGGGGGGGGGGGCATTCTTGTAATTGAGAGACTGATGAACGAATGATTCAGTGATTCAGTGAATCGGTGATTCAGACCAAATTATCTGCTTTCTTGTAACGCTGCTGCTATTAGAGAAATTCGGGGGGGGGCAGTGGGGGCTTTGAGCAGCATGCAGCAGATGGATGTGAATTCAAAGTTTCCTGATCTTTAGCAGAAGTTATGGAGGGTTATCTTTGGCTGTATATCTGGGAGGGGTGGCAGCCCCCCCCCCCAGGGATGAAGGATTAAGCAGCACAGCTGTCTCTTCCCACGATGATGCAGTGCAGCGCTCGCCGACACGACAGCATCACTTAATCTTAATGTCCGCTCCTCCAGTGCAGACGCACAGGACAAAGCCAATCAGCGTCACATGCCACGGGGATGGACCCCGCTGCCTGGCCCGGGAGTCTCTCACCCTCGCAGGACTATTAATCAACTTCAGACAGCGCCGTTCAATCCCCCCCCCCCCCCCTCCTCCTCCCCGCCTTTGCTCACTGGCATGCACGTCACATGCACAGCCAGTGTTGTGATGTACGGAGCGGGGAGGCCTAGCGTATCACATATGCAATAGGGGGGTGGGGGGGGGGGGGCAGTCCAGGGTGGGCTATTGAGCGCTTCCACCTTATTCCTGTCACACCCCCCCCCCATTTGCACTGAGATCCATGAGCTTCAATAAGAGCAGCTTAGCGCCTGGCGCTCGTTTGGACAAACGAGTCTTTAGGCAGATCAAATACAAAGCTTGTTTTTTACCAGGCGACCACACACTCCCACTAGTCCACACTAAGCCGTGCTAGTAATGCAGTCTCAGGGCCGCAGTCCGGGTCCAGCCTTCATCATCAGGCTGGGCGGGAGGGCCACATGTTGCACACCAAGCAGATAGCGTCCGCCATGACGGGCCACACAGACAAGGAAAACAAAGGCTGTTTATGACAATCTGGCGTGTGCAGATATGGAATATTAGCTCCATAAGTTATCCTCAATTGCAGTCAGTCTCATTACCCGCGGGCATTCCCCTCCCTGCTTCCCGGAATGATGAAGAGCATCCCCGCACGGGCGGAACGGCGGAGCGTATGCAACATTAATACATGCAGGACTCTCAGGCGCGTTATCTGAAAGGGGCGCTGTGATTTAGGAGAGCTAATTTCCAGCAATAAGCATGGAGGAGCAGCGCTAGCCGTGTACAGTACAACCTTGAATAAGCAGTAAACGAACATAATGGCTCTTCTTTATCGGGAAAACAATCCTTCTCTCGCCGCCTCTAATACACGTGCGCTTATATAAAGCTTTAATAAAAGACATAAAAAGGGAGATGGTTACATTATTGAATCCCTTTCCTCGCTGTATTGCCATTTATGGGGGGCGGGGGGGCGCAAGGTTTCATGAGAGACCTGTGATAATAGACAAAAAGGAATTCATAACTTTGGGATGGATACATAAACAGGTTTCACGTCGCAGGATGATTTTCATGCATGGTGGATGCTTTCTGGAGCTTCCGTTGCCCGCGCCTACACAAGTCTACAGGACGCAGGACGCAGGCCACGCCCACCTGCTGCTGACCTGTCAGCTCTTTTCGAACCCAGCGGACTTCATCGGAACCTCCAGATGTGAAGGAATATGAAGAAACTACACATGAATATGAGTACTGACTAATAGTTACAGAAATAGAATATGTATTTCTAAATAATACCAACAAATGTAGGACTAGCAGAAAATAAATACCAAATATATACCTGTATATGAATAAAACAAATACTATCATCAATCATGTCAATATGGGTGACAATGCTGAAAAATCATTCATAAATAATAAATAATATTATAAATATATAAATATAATAAATATTCATAAATAAGAATCAACAATATAACAAAATAAGAAACTCAAATAAGAATATTAAATAAATAACAATACAGCAAAATAAAACATGTAACCTAAATAGATAAAAAATCCAAATATATAAGTATATATAAGTAATATATAAGTAAGTATGAATAATAGATACCAGAGGCCAGAAACTAGTCTGGTTTCTCTTTGATTTATGATTCATGACTTATGATTTGGCTAAACATTCTGTCCAATTTCCCCTGCCTTTTAACAAACTAGCAGCTCGGCCCTGAAGGCCGCTGCATCTCCCCATGGGGGGTCCTGCCATGGTCTCGGGTGTCTGGAATGCTTGGCTTTTTCTAGGTTTTGTGCGTCCCACATGCTGATTTGTTGGCCCGCCAGACATCGCTGCGGCCCGACACTCGAGGAGAAACCAGGACCGAAAGGCTAAAAGGTGCATTTGTTGGGCGGCAAAGGCGTGCGGGACCCAGGAGGAGCATGTCCCGCCAAAGGCGAAGGCGTGCGGGACCAAGGAGGAGCACGTCCCGCCAAAGGCGAAGGCGTGCGGGACCAAGGAGGAGCACGTCCCGCCAAAGGCGAAGGTGTGCGGGACACAGGAGGAGCACGTCCCGCCAAAGGCGAAGGCGTGCGGGACCCGGGAGGAGCACGTCCCGCCAAAGGCGAAGGCGTGCGGGACCGGGGAGGAGCACGTCCCGCCAAAGGCGAAGGCGTGCGGGACCCGGGAGGAGCACGTCCCGCCAAAGGCGAAGGCGTGCGGGACCCAGGAGGAGCACGTCCCGCCAAAGACGAAGGCGTGCGGGACCAAGGAGGAGCACGTCCCGCCAAAGGCGAAGGCGTGCGGGACCAAGGAGGAGCACGTCCCGCCAAAGGCGAAGGGCATGCGGGACCAAGGAGGAGCACGTCCCGCCAAAGGCGAAGGCGTGCGGGACCAAGGAGGAGCACGTCCCGCCAAAGGCGAAGGTGTGCGGGACACAGGAGGAGCACGTCCCGCCAAAGGCGAAGGCGTGCGGGACCCGGGAGGAGCACGTCCCGCCAAAGGCGAAGGCGTGCGGGACCGGGGAGGAGCACGTCCCGCCAAAGGCGAAGGCGTGCGGGACCCGGGAGGAGCACGTCCCGCCAAAGGCGAAGGCGTGCGGGACCCAGGAGGAGCACGTCCCGCCAAAGGCGAAGGCATGCGGGACCAAGGAGGAGCACGTCCCGCCAAAGACGAAGGCGTGCGGGACACAGAAGGAGCACGTCCCGCCAAAGGCGAAGGCGTGCGGGACCAAGGAGGAGCACGTCCCGCCAAAGGCGAAGGCGTGCGGGACCCAGGAGGAGCACGTCCTGCAGGCTCGGTAAAGTGCAGATGATGGAAGCGGTTATAGATTTCCACCTGTAATGTGAAAGCCATCAGCGGCGCTCTAATGATGTGATGATAGAGCCGGGCCACAGTTCCATGAATTCATCATTCTATATTCTCCTCCACAGCTCCGGCTAATTCAGACATCATCTCCTGTCCCGCACTCGTAATAAAGGCCTGTCACATCCGCCGTGTTATTAATTAGCACTCCTCCCAGGTGAAATTCAATCAGCATGCCGAGGCCCTCGTCTGGCGTCGGCTGAGGTTATGCAAATTGGATGTGACCGAGGCCTCGCCGCCATTGCTGCCATCGCCGCCATCGCCGCCATCACCGTGTCGCAGTCACTCTTCAGACGCTTTCACCTCCTCGCTGCTGTCTCCGTGTCAACACCTTCCATATTTCACTCCCTCAGCAGAGCAGAGGAGAGGAGAGGAGGAGCGAGGGAAGGAGTCCTAATGTGCCTTTAATTACGCCTAGACATATGGCGCATAGAGCGGAGAGGGTGACGCGCCCCGCAATCATTCACCTGAGGGGAACGGAAAGGAAGCACTCGGGACGCCATGACATCATGGCGGTATCGAAGGGACGGATGACATAAAGCAGAACGACCACGGCGAGGGGCTCGTATTCTTGTTCCACTCAAACCAGGAAGTCGTCAAGGATTACATGTAGACGTACGTTCACCACAGCCGCAGCTCCAACCTGCAAACTAGAGCTCGTAGACTTTGGAAAAGAACCAAATGTGGGATCTAGTTTGGGAATATAACAGTTAGCAAATCATTCATTCCCATTTTAAAAGTGTGATGATAACCGCAGAGCAGGAAATGAGCATCATGGCTTAGTCGCACGTAAAGGCAAAGCGAAGTGTGTGTCTCGTGTCATGGTTCATATTTAGGATAATTTCCGATGGGAGCGTTTGGATGCTTGAGGGTCGTCCGTCCCGTAAGAAGAGATCATCTCTAAAAGACCTCCAAGACCGGACCCCTGCAGGAGGGCGTGGTCTTATTCAAACATCCGCATGTTGTCCTGCCGCAGTCATTTTAAAAAGGGGGGGTTCAAGCTTCTGCGTTTGGGATCAATGTTGTGCTCCCGGGGGGCGAGGGGGGGGGGGGGGGCGCAAACGGCTTAAAGTGAGAGCGGGACGGTTTGGCGCTCGGACACAAATTGCATTGTCTCAATCCAGGTGTGGGGGGGCTTAAAAGGAGCCCTGCGGGGGCAGCAGGAGCGATGGAATAAGCCGACAAGCGTACCAGTCCACTGTGATCGGGTCCCCACCGACAGCAGCAGCTAATGCAACGAGGTTGCAGCGGTAATGGCGGTAATGCATGTGTTCCTCCTCCTTGAATTATCTATGCTCTATCTATGCATAATGCATACTCAGGGCCGCCTCCCATTATTACCGCGGCGCAGTCGGGCAAATGAAATATCCCGGGAGTTTCTGGTGCGACGCGCGGCCCTAAATCAATGCGGCGCTTTGATAAAGCGGCGTGTCGGCGTAATAAGTCAGCAATAACTACTTGCCATCATTTCATTAGGCACGGTATGGATGATACAGTTAGGCAAATCAGGGAAACAAGGAGCGCCGCAATCTCGTGTGTGGGAAAGTGCTGCTGGTGTGGATTTGGAAGCATCTGGTCCAATAAAGTCTGCGCCGTGCGAAGCGGGCGGCCATGCGTCTCTATTTACACGTGGCATTGACCCGCCGCTTGCTCGTTACTCCGGCATGGATTCGCAGGACTCGTGCTTCGGTTGCCGCCCAAAACAGATCCAAATGGGTGACTGCTGCACATCGGCTCGCCCGGGGATGCCCGTCGCATCCATCGCTAGCGACCAGCCCGTCATGGCGGTCGCTTGTCCACATGACATGAAGCGCCCCTCCTGATTGGCTCATCAGTGAACAGACGCCTCAAAACACCCACGAGAAAGCAATGTCATTTTTATTATTATCTTTATTATCTCATCTTTAGCATTTAGTGCTAAGATGCCTAGATCTATGACTAAGGTTGCTGACTGATCTTTCAAGGCACACAGATTATTGTGTTCCAGGGTTATAGCAACATGGAAGCTACCAAAAGAAAGACTAGACTCCCATCTTTCACCAGAAGAACAACGTTTCTTTCTACCTTTTTGTGTGCTTAAATGATCAGCAGAAGAAGGCAGGTAAGTTTCAGGGAAATATCAGTTCCCGACTAAAAAGATACATTTCAAGCATAACTTTCACTGGGACACAAATGTTTGTTTTTGTGAGCAAACATCCAACATAAACACAAAACATAACTATTTATAAACATAACACCATCACCCAATGTGAACGCAGGCTACACTCCTCCACTCGGGCTCACTTCCTGCTTCCTGTCATGTGGTTTTCCCGTCCAGGTGATCTTATCTCCTGCCCCCTTGTGGCCATCACTATGGCTTCAAATTGCTCTGCAGTGAAATGCATTAGTGGAGGGTTGCAGCATCCCATGAAAGACGTGGAAAGAATTAGTCTAAAAATGCTAACTAGCTAGGTAGCGCTAAGTGAAGGACAGCGAAGGGGGCGTTTCTCATCCATATCTTGCATCATTTGTCAGGGAAGAGCAAAAAGAAGCAATCGCCATTGACAATGGATTGTCTCGGAGACGTTGAAGAACGCCTTCCTCCGGCGCGGCGGCGCGGCTGAGGTGAAGATGCGGCGGAGGTGCTGGCGTTGTATTTCCCGGCGCTAAGAGGATGAGAAGGTGTGCTAGATACGGGGGAGAGATTCTTCGGGGGCTGCAGCGAGAAGAAGCTAATGGCGATGATTAATGACAAAGGGCCAGAGGAGAGGCGGGACACAGACGCTACATACATCATCCTCTCCCATCACCGTGCGCCTCCCAGGACCTTCTCAGCGCCGACTTATCTTCTGCTGCTCTTTTGCGTGCACCAATTGCTTCTCTCTTTCTTTTTGGCTTGAAGAAAAAAATAAAAATCCAAGTGACAAAGAGGTGATAAGGTGAACAAGAAAACGGCGTGTCAAATAACGGCGAGTGAGGAGGAGGAGGAGGAGGAGGAAGCGCACATGCCGACGCCACGTTTTCCAAGGTCTTATCTGCCATATGGTCGGCCCTGCTCGGATGATTTATTAGGTGAGGAAAAGGCGGCTGATAAATGTTTTATACGGCGAAGGCAACCCGCCGTGTCAATAACACCACTCAGACGTCTTTAATGAAAACTTTTAGTGGACCGACACGGGACGAGTCGCCATTAAACGCCGCTTCTCACGCACTCAGATCATATCCACATGTCAGCGCCCCCCCCACTGGACGTATTTGTTCCTAATTGAAGCATTCAGCTGTTTACGGCACACATGAGCAGCGAGGCTTTATTTACGGCCAATTATACTGCAGTGTTTTGGCCCATTATGGATTGGAGCCCTTTTTGATTCTAATTAGTCTCTCTTGTTGTTCTTTCCTTGGGTTTACATGCCTGATTTAGCCAGCGCCAACCGGTAGGGGGGCCCGAGAATTAATTTCCCATTAAAGGACATATGCCTTTTACTCAATCACACAAAAAGCTGCAGGGGAAACAAGACGTGGGAACAATAACGTGGGAACACCAAAAGGCCTCCTGGTGTATTAGCATATAAAGTATGGCCGATTCAACCTCATTTATTCTTCCTGGGAGATCATTTTTTATGATGTGGGGGCCGCTAATTACAATTAGCTTATTTGTGAGCGATCTGGTGATCAATTGAGCGATCAATCAAGCGGCTCTTGTGCCTGTTGACGGCGGGAAATGGTTCGAGTACAAGTCAAAGTTTCAGATGTTCCGCCAGATGATTGCCATCGCGTCATCATCAAGCGTCAACTCAAAGCACGGGAAGCCGGCTAGCATGTCATGCTACGTATCACATGATCCACGCGATCGCTCCTCCTTTCATTGACCTCATCCGTGCACGTTGTCATGGAAATAAAGACTAAAATAATACACAAAGTCAACCAACGCAATGTGATGGCTCCTCCCACCGGTTATGAATGGCAGCCATCAGCCGACACGATGGAGAGCGGCCGTGTTGGACCAGGTACAAAATCTGTTAGCATGCCTCTTCTCGATGGTTATTATTATGATATGATGAGTATGAGTATGATATATGATATATTATGATTATGATATGGTTATGTTATGTTATGAAATGATATATGAAATAGTATATGATATGATATGTGATATGATCAATGCATATAATGTGATTATGATTATATGATTATGATTATATGATTATGAAATGACTATGATATGATTATACGTAATATGCTTATGATATGATTATAATATGATTATGATGTGATATGACTATGATATGTTATGAAATGATATATGAAATAGTATATGATATGATATGTGATATGATATATGCATATGATGTGATTATGATTATATGATTATGATTATATGATTATGATATGACTATGATATGATTATACGTAATATGCTTATGATATGATTATAATATGATTATGATGTGATATGACTATGATATGATTATGATATGACTATGATATGATTATACGTAATATGATTATGATATGTAGTGTATCCAACCACCACCGTTGTCCTGAGTTCCTTCCGTGACGCTGCTTTTTGTGACTTATTAATGTCTCCCCAGCACTTCCTGTCCCACACGTTTCATCATCTTCCGAGACGTTCCCAGGAAATGTCGTACACACGTTAATGGCCCCCGCTAACGCTGTCGCTGTCATGTCGTGGACAGCTGCATTCTTACACGACAAACTCCCGACATGTCACACGCATCTCTCTGCGGACGCACTGTTTCCTTGTCACACACGGGGGGTGGGGGGGTGGGCTGGGGGGGGGGGGCGCCAAGAGGACAAGGCCGGCAGCTGTTAGTAGCTGCATGGAGAACTTTGATGAATATTTCACCCCCCCCCCCCCCCCTCGTTGCAAGGCTGTTGAGCAAGTGTCACCTTCCTAAGAGCGTCCCATGAAAGCCCTTCTTTGCGGGACCCCACTTTGTCAGGTGGAACTGTGATAAATCTACTACCGAGACCCCCCCAGCCCCCTCCAAAAAAACCCTCATCAGGCTAATTAGTGTGTAGCCATGCAGCTCTGATGAATGACGAGGGTGGGGGGGGGGCTTGGACGGTGGCCAGGTTAGCAAGATGATGCTAGTTTTTTTCCTGATTGCTTGTCAGGTCTTGGTCCGTTTGGGGGGGGGGGGAGGTTACTTTATTTATTTAACATTTGAATTCCAGTCCCAGTATAGACTTGTTAATGACTTTCTAAATATGGCTTTTTACATTATTAGAGCCCTGTAGACATTAAATAACACCCCTACAGCCACCATTACACTCCTATCATTTATTGTGTACACCAGATTGCACACCGATGCAACAAGGACTCTAAATGGCCGCTAGCTAGTAAGCTAGTAACCTAACCAGTTAGCCTATCCCAGCTGTCTAGGCGCGAGAGGCGGGGTCCACCCTGGACTGGTGGCCAGCCAATCCCAGGGCACATATAGACAAACAACCATTCACACTCACATTCATACCTATGGACAACCTGCAGTCACCAATTAAGCTAACATGCGTGTTTTTGGAATGTGGGAGGAAACTGAAGTTCACAGAGAAAACACAAAGAACCTGCAAAATCTACACAGACATGCCCAAGCAGAGATTAGCATCAAATTAATTTCTTCTAAACATCAGAATGGGTTTTTAAGGACAAAGTAGGAAGTAGCAACCTTACCACTTCCACACGGAATGGGAGTCTGCATCTTTTGTGACTGATGATAGATCGAACGCCACAGAGCCATCATTCATTCATACGTTTCTATAAAAACGTGACATGGCGAGGGAACGTGAATGGAACTGTGATTTAGCGAGGAACAACTATAAATATATCTTAGCCAATATCCCAGGAAAGTTATTACACAAAGTTGACCCTTTTTTTGTGCTTTTGTAAGAGGAATCAAACAAAAAAATGAAGATGATGTGACTTTGGTCTTTTGTGACTAATATTCTCTTACTGTTGTTTGCTAAACAAGAGCATGAAGGCATCTTGTCGTCGTTAAACGGGAGGCAAGGTAACGACCTCCGATACGTCACAACATTATTACACGTGGCGAACAACGGCGCCAGGTTTTATTCAGACGAATGACAAATGTTGAAAGCTTCCCCTTTTTGATAATAATAATTATAATAATAATAACAATCACCCTCCTCGCGCCGGCGACAACGTGCTAATTAGCAAACAACCAGACTGGAGGTGACAACAGCGCCAATAAAAAACACGCAGGTTTGTCATCCGGCACGGCGCAGGGTTGTTGCACGATGACGCCCCTTCTCGTCTTGTCACATGAAAATGAGGCGTGACAAGGCGGCTGCCAGGTCGGGTATGAATTAAGACTATCAGGGTGAGACTTTTGTCTTGAATGAACGAGGTCACACCTTTCTGGAAATACGGACTCTCAACTGGTGGTGACGATTAAAAAGCACAACATCGCAGTAGCTAAAAGTATAAAAGTATACTATTCCTGTTCTCGTACTGCTTCAACTGCTACGTCGGGTATCATCGCCACTAAGGTGGCGGATGTGGCGCCAGCTGCCGCTCAGAACACCTGTCTCTCCGCGTTTCCAGTACAACAGACGGATGGAGGACGGAGGGGAAGGTACGCGTCACCCGGGGTCCTCAGACGCCGTCACCGCCCCCCCCCCCCCCACGCCAATCACACGCCGGCTGCTAACGAGCAAACAAGACGAGATCTTCTGAAGACGGCCGTCGCTCAAAAGTCGTGTCTAAACTCCTCGGAGAGATCACGTTTTCTGCCGTTTAGTGGAGTGAGACGAGTGTCGACACTCCGCCTCCCGACTAGGCGGCGTCGTTTCTTTTGGTCGCTCCACATCAAGAGCAATCCATGGCGTCTCCGCGGGGGCGGGGGGCCTGCTGAATTGAGGGGCGGCGTGGCTCATCCCAGTCGCCGCTGGTGTGTCCTTGGGCAAAGACACGTCTCACACCGACCTACCACCCGGCCCCCGGCCCCCACAAGATAAGCTCCTCAAGACGGCGTCTGCTGTACATTGTTTACGTGACGGAATAAAGACTTTCCTTATGTTGCTTTCATAGAAAGCTGCTCGGGACTCTTTGAAGTCATTTTACTTTTGTGGGTGGTTGCCCCCTCGTGCGGAAGCAGCAGCACCCCCCCCCCCCCACCAACCCCCCCAGGCGTCTCCCTCACAGCGGGCCCTGACAGCTTGACACATTGACAGCTGCCTGCTGAATGACAACTGATTTGTACAAATTTCAAGCCTTATAAATCTACCTGTCACAACAAGAGCATGAAAGAGCTCGGACCCAGCAGGTAATTCGGGAAGGGGGGGGGGGGGGGGGGGGGGGGGCATTGGGAAAAAATGCATGCTTCCTCCTCCTCTTCCTCTCTGACAGCCTGAGAGAGGTGAAAAGAAAAAAGGTGTTTTATTATTTCTTATTTGTATTATTTAGCCTTGTTGCTGTCATGTTGGGATGGGGGCTGTTGTTAGGGTCGCTCAGTCCCTATACCCCCTCTACCCTGTACCCCCTCTTCCCTGTACCCCCTCTTCCCTGTACCCCCTCTCCCCTGTACCCCCTCTACCCTATACCCCCTCTACCCTGTACCCCCTCTACCCTGTACCCCCTCTACCCTGTACCCCCTCTACCCTCTACTCTGTGCTCCACCCTGTACCCCCTCTACCCTGTACCCCCTCTACCCTGTACCCCCTCTACCCTCTACTCTGTGCTCCACCCTGTACCCCCTCTACCCTGTACCCCCTCTCCCCTGTACCCCCTCTACACTGTACCCCCTCTACCCTCTACTCTGTGCTCTACCCTGTTACCTCTACCCACATTATTTTCTGCATGATTATTATTTATAAACTGCATTTGTTGTTCCTGACGCTGCACATTGTATGAATTTGAACGATCCCGATTCTGATTCAGATTCACGTTGGATTCAGATTCCATTGTCGAATGTGACGCCTAGGATGCCATCGAGGTTAGCATGGTTTCAACACCGATGTACGCCCAGTTTGTCTCTCACGGAATAAGCCAACAGGCGTTCCTGGAGGAACGTGCTGGACATGAGATGACGTTTCCTGCGTGTCCTCCCTCATCCAATGGGAACACGCCGCCGTGAAGCCATTTTCCTGCCAGCGGGCCATCAATCGGCTCATTTTCAGATTATAAAAATTGAACCTGAAACGGAAAAGCGCTATTTATTTCTTTTGTTTGTTTTTCCACAGCGCCACCCGCCACTGGCTGGATTATCCCATCACTCCGCCGGCTTCCGAGGCGCTCCCCGGGCTGGTATTTAAACCACAACCAGCTAGCCTCACAGCCCCCCCCGCAGCCAAGCAGACTTGGCGGGCCGAGCCCACGGCGAGCATAAATCCCGGCAGTGAAGTCTGTTTGATGGCCACGTATAAACTATGAGAGACGGGCGGACGGGGCAAAATCAATAAGGGTGACAAACACAGAAAAGGCTTTAGAATTCACCAGGCGTCGTCTGGGAAGGGCTTGATGTGTTCATCCCGACACTATTCCGAGCCGGGACGCTGGATAGCGCTGTGATGCTGTATGCTGTAAGCCCCGCCTCCTCCCACTAACACTGACAGAAGGGCTCACTCCATTCATGCTGTTGTTCTATGGAACAGAGGTGCTGAAAGCAATGCATTTGCACTTTTATGTATTTATTCATGGTCGTCCCAGCCATTCTTGGCATTCTCCGTTTAGCGTAAAGTATGGCGTGCGTCTGGTCATGTGGTTCAAACGCTGCCTGAGCCCAGCTGTGAGATGAGTGGATTTTTATCCCAAACATCCCACTTGTTAGCAACAACTTACTGTAGCGAGCTAACAAACTAGAAGTTATGTCACCCGTCTGTGATGTCATCAGTAGTTGGAATCGCGTTCCTCGCAGAATCGGGGAATACACGGGATTTATCCACGGCCCCCAGCCTTCCTAAGCCCACGCCGCGGCTCGTGTTGGGTACTTTCATGAAGTCCACGAAGGCCGAGGAGAGCCGGCAGCACGGTTCCTGTTTGCAGCACTCGGCTAAAGCTCTTAGGACTCTTTAAGACTGCCTGCTGAAGCCTTCTTATTAGCAAGTAGGGAAAACACCCTAATCCCCCCCCCCCCCAATTGTGGCCATTCACCCCTGTCCTAAATGTGGCCTCCATGCCTGACCCTCAAAGGCACCTTTCCCTTCGCCGAGCCACCCAAAAGCCCGCTGTTTGATGAAGTCTTAGCTTTATCCCGGGACACGACCCCAGCTGGGCCCGAAAAGCACGAGTTAAGCAAAAGGGATTATGGGGCGCCACGCCCATCCAGGCAGTCCAACTGTCAGGAAGATCAAAGCCGCTCCCGGCTGACCCTCGCTCACTTTCAACACGCAGGTGCGCTCGCATGCCGGGCGCCCGGGCCGGGACACGGCCAGAGTCGGAAAACCGATGGAAAGCAAACCGCTTTGGAGCACGTCCAAAACGTCCAACGTCTTCATGTGGCGTCATCACCTTTACGCCAACCCCAACGTCCTGTCATATTGGACATGAGGCTGCTGCTACGTCGGGTATGACGGAAACGGGAAAAAGGTTACACCTTTATACTTTCTTTTTCAAAGACTACTTTGATTCTCCGAAAAATACTACAAAAAATGTGTGGGGGAAAAAAAGAGATACAGCATAGCTTCAGCGTCGGGTATGAAATGAAAACAAATGGAGGATTTCACCCTTGAAACAGCCCCCCCCCAAAAAAAATAGAATCAAATGATTATCCAAAAAGAAATGAATACGAGGCCAGACTAGCCTGCTGCTGCGTCGGGTATGCTACAGTAAAGTTAGGACCTTTTTCAAAACATTGTAGACACTTTTTCTTGCTCAGAAAACGATTTTTCCCTTTCAAAATATTTATTTTTTCAGTTTTTATGCGTACGACTTTACTTAATTTCAATTTTGTTGTAAAAAAAAAACAACAAAAATACTCTCAGATGATGACTTGCTGATTTCATTGGGAATTTAAGAAAATGCCAGAAGGACAACCGAGACAAGGCAAGAGTCCTGCTACGTCGGGTATGAAGGAAGTCGTGGAAACAAACGTTACAGTTTTACATTTACACTTTTTATATCACTTGACTACTTTGACACGAGAAAAAATGATTTTGGGCTGTGGAATAAAATAGTAAGAGGAAATTAAAACTTCATTAATAATTACATCATTGAATAATAATTATTACATTATTAAAATAATGTCAATTTTCCGCCCAAAAGATGACACTTTTTTCGTAGATGATGTGATGTTCCAAGATAATGAAAGAGGACTATTGCAGGATTATGACCACTGCTATGTCGGGTATGATGTAGTATCAGGATATAAACATGGAAATACTAAAAATGTTAGAAGGGGGGTGATGTGTGGGGGGGGGGGGGGGGGTCTTAAAAGAGGCAGTGGCATCTGAACCCCAGCTGGCCTTGTGTCCTGAAGGTCGGCTGTAGGTCAGCTGAAGGGAAAAAAAAGGCAGAGGGGGGGCGATGAGGAATGACGGATGGGGGGGGCAATAAATTTTATTTACATTTTCACATTGCGTCCTCCTCTAAAAAAGATCTCTATGTTTAGATGTCTCAAAGCAGCGAGACGCCCCCCCAACCTGCTTGAGGGCCCCCACCCCCCTTCAAGATGTTTGATTAAAAAGGCTGCTTTGTGAAAGGAGTTTCTATTTAGAGAGTTTGGCAGCTCGCCCGCTGAGCCGCACGTTTGCTTTCAGCCGTTTAGGGACTTTTGACTTCCCGGGTATTGTCTTTGATATCGTCCCGCATGTTCCCGTCACTCTCGTTTACTCCTGCTCGGATGCACGCACTTCCAGCTTTGATTCCAGGAACGTCTAATTAGACCCGCAGGGCCGGGAGAGGATCAACCGTCAGGGCGTTCGTTCGGGGATCATCTCGGTATACGTGTGGTATCCATGTGGTACACACGTAGTATCATGTAGTACACAAGTAGTACACAAGTAGTACCATTCCTAACAATTCAAGTATACGGAATAGACACACACACACACACAAGTGTAGGCCAGCCTATGGAGGCATGACAAGATGAGCTGACCAGATTCCCAAAGGAAGACCAGATTCCCAAGGCAGGAGATCCGGTGTCGGCCTCCTCTGCTCTCCTGACGTCTGCTGAAACGATGACTTCATTGACAAATATTACCACTTGTTTTCCTCAAAATATAGCATACTTTTTCCTTCTTTAAAAAACTTGCTTTCCCTTTAAAATATCAAACTTTTCTTTCAAGACAAATACTGTATCATTTTTGGAAAAATATATGACTATTTTATGGAATTCTTGAAAAATTATTTTTAAGGAAAATCATAACTTGGTTTAAATGAAAAATGAAAAACAAATTTTAGAGAAAACATCAACCATCTTTTTACTATTTGTGGTCAATACTATTTTTATTGTTTATTTTCTTGTCTAAAAAACCAAAGTATATTTAAATAAAATATTGTTTTCTTTGTTGAAAAAATATGACTAAAATTCTATTGTAAAAAAAAATAGCATCTAGTTTTCTACATTTATTTTCCCAAGATTCCAACCTTGTATGTACTTTTACTCATATCAGCGTTTCATTCAAAAATATCTTTTTATAATAACATAAATACATATATCTATTTTTCTATTTCTCAAAATGGGAAAAAGCTTCTTAATTTTTTTTTCTGACTTGGATGAAAATTTGATTATTATTTGAAATATGCCAGTTTACGAGCGTCTTCTATTAGCAGGAAAACAAAAGAAGTCAAGCATCCTGTTTGTTTCACTTTCCTGCCCCCCCCCCCCCCCACGCTGCTCTTTTTGATGTGGGGGCCTGTTGAGAAAGCTTGTTTGGACAGCCATGGGGTGGAGCTGGCCGGCTTATGAGAACACAGGCGCTGGCGGGGGTCCTCTCATCAGCCGAGGGGGGGGGGTTCTACCACCTTGGCGGGTGTGAAAGACACGGTATTATTACACCCCATCAAGGAAACTCCAGCTGACAATAAATCCCAGAGTGCTTTACAGTGCAGACAGTCAGCATGGAGGCGTGCCCACGAGGGTGGATGGGGGGGTGTGTGTGGGGGGGGGCTAACTATCCCTGAAAAGGCCATAAAGCCTTCAGGGTTGTCATTCGGGGCGAGAGCCATGGCAACACAAAGTGTTTGGAAAATCCTTTTTTGTATTTTGGGAGCACAGCTGGTGGGTCGCACTTAAGCAATCCTTTTAGGGCTAATACGTTTCACAAGGCAATTAGAAACAAAAGTCTCGCGTCTTCCCGCAAACACGTTTGTCAGCGAAACCGAAAAAGAGAAAAAAAAGCAGCGAGATGTTCTCCTAAGAGGCGAGGCCATTAGCAGAAGAGGTCCTGTCAGAAAAATCCCAAAGACAAATACACATGTAGAATAATCTGCCGTGATTTGGGGCCGGCTTCTGCGGCGGAGGCGGCGTCGGATGGCCTTGTGTGAGAAAAGCGGGATGGGGGGCGGGGGGGACATGCCTTAGTTATTACTGCAGGAAGGCAATCTGTCAAAGGCGGACTCTTCTGGCATCGCCAATACCACTGCTGAGATCAGAGAGTCAGATTCTGCTTGCAATTACTGCTAAAGGACCTTGGATGCCGGCTGCCTGCTATCAATTATTCCCCCGCCGGCCCCCGACGCTCCGAGCTGTCAGAGCCCCGCCGTCTTCTGTTCTGGAGCAGGCCGGGCCCTCGCTGGCCGAGTCGCAGTCCTAGCACCCTTTAAAACAGCAAATGTCTTCTCGTGGTTTCTTCTACTGGACGCCAGCGAGATCTCAGCAGTAGGAAACAGAGTGGGGTCCAACCCTGGGACACCCCCCCTTGTACCCTAAAACCCTTGGGCAGTCAAGACATGACAGGATGGCTAAGATGCCAAAAGATGGGATCTGGTTACCAGATTAACACCGGATCCTCCGTGCCGCCTGAGGATCTGTTCACTAATATTAGGACTTCTTTATCATAAATATATTTTATATCCTCATTTAATATACTTTACTTTATTCTCCTAACTCCACAAATAACTCATTTTATGTCAATAGCACTTGTATCTTAGAAAAGACCCCCCCCCCCATGTCAGTTCCTGTTCCATGCTCTTATTTTGGTGATGTGTTTCCTGTTTGTTCATGGCAAACATAAAAATAAATTCCAGATGTTTGTTGCTCCGTGCAGCACTCGTGTGCTGATGTCATTCCCGATATCACAAACCGATATCGATGTGAGCTGATGTCATATCACATCGCCATAAATATGCTAATATGCTAATAACGTCTGCTAGCATCCTGATGAAATAGAGTCAACATTAGTTTCCCACAGGAGGACATGACTGGAGGTGGCACAAAGAGTTTTGGCACCAACAACCACCTGAGCCCCCCCCCCCCCCTTTACAAGCCATGTACTCATCCAGCAGTCGGGACACAAAGCCAGGAGGGTTCCAACGTGGGCAGGTCCTTAGTCCGGCCTTCTGGTCTGCCATCAAGCAGGACACCGCAGGGGGCGCTGGGGCCCAATGTCCTTGGATCCCCAACTGATGGTCCATCAGGTTTCTACTGCCCTTGGATGCTGAAGTCCTCCATGAAAGTAGACTTTCAAGCGGCGTGTCCCACTTCCCAACTTCCCTCCCCGGAGATGAGCTCCTTGAGGAATGGGAAGCTTTGTCGGCTCTTTTCCGTCATGCGACTGGAAGACGAAGCCAAAAGTTGGGCCAACATCGACAATAGGTTGGTAAACTCCAAGAAAGACCCTGTCAGTCAAGCGTGGGTATCTATTCGACAGGGGTTTTGGGTAAACACGGTAAGAGGATTGCATCTTCTGTTTGGGCTGGTGGGGGGGGCGGGGGGGGAATTAGATGTAGCGTTTAGGGAAAGTGCCCGGGCTTATCTCTCTATTCTTCATCACGAGTTTGAAGGCGGTGCTCAGAAGTTTTCGGGGAGGAAATGACAATGCCAGAAGCTTTTTTTGTCAAAGGTTTGCAGCTTAGACTCATTGACCCCCCCGCCCCCGCTCTTTGCCTCCAAAGTTGCTCCCAACATCAAACTTGGGATTATCTTTTGATTTCCTCTTAGGTGAAAGGACTCCTTAAGTCCACAGCTGAGGGCTTTGGCAGACAAAAGGAGGAGAGGCTAAGTCACCATATTTACCGGGACGGGGTCGCCTCCTCCGTCAGGAGCTTTTCTCCTTCCGCATGCTGATTAGCAACATCTTCCACGCTCCTCCACCCCGGAGCCCCCCCCACACCACTCGACTCTCTTTTGGGTCCCCCCCGCCCCGACCCGAAACAAGCCCTCCCTGGCTGGGGGCTGTCAAATCCAAGCCTATTAGCATGCTAATCTACAATAAAAACCCAATATCTCCTGGGCTAGATCCGTCGGGGCCGCCGGGTCCAATCAGACATGCTGATGAATCGCAGGCACATTTCGCCCGTTTGCGTTGGCGTGAGATCCCGTTTGGAAGCTCGTCGGGATGAGAAGCAACAGAAGACCAGGAAGAGACTCCCAATGCCAGGAGACGCTACATGGATCCGCCCATGGGAAGGCCGCACGCCACCCAGTGCAGCACAGACCGCTTCTTCGCTTAGCTTAGCGCCACGTTTACGCCACCAAGTCATGCTGGTCCTCGCTCCGCCCGCCTCCGTCCCCCTTGCAGGCCAAACCCGACTAGTCAGGGATTGAACCAGCATCCACATACGCCATACCTCGCCGATTCTGCCGTGTTCCTGCGGCACGTCACAGCGCCAAGTAGTGGCCTGGCGTGCGTACTGCAGCATTCCTGACGCTCCCTCTTCCCAGCTGCTTTTCCCATCACGTTCCATCCGCTCCTCCGAAGGCGGCTTCGCAGCAATTCTCACACTTCCCATTAGAAAAGACGCCAAAGGAGGAGTTTCCTTGTCGCCATGGTTACAGCACACACTGCCTATCGAGAACATCAATGGCGTGCTTACTTTTCACTTTCACTATCGCTGGACTGACACGGCAAAGCAGAAGTGAATGCAGACTTCGCTAAACAGTAAAAAGCAGACTGACGTTTCAATAAACTTTATTTACATCTTCATGTCGAGCACAGCCGTGGAATGATGAACACACCCCGAGCAAACTCCCCGTCTATTTTGTGAACGATATGAGCAGGAATACACGGCAGGGAAAAACCTCTCCGGTTTCTCCTGGCGAGATCAGAGAACATGGCCGCCGCTCGCCTCGCCTGCTACCATCAATCAGACGCCAAATGGCTTCCCTGACACCACCGCCCCCCCAGCCCCGATGTGGCCGCCATCTTGAGCCCACCAATGAATGTTGCTTTTTAAAAGAGGGTGAGGGGGGGTCGGGGGGGGGGGGGGGGGGCATGGCATGAAAGCAGAGTTGGTGGAGATGCATCACACCTTGTCAATACGATCTGTCAATGTTTAGCACTCCTCTCACTCGTTACTCCCGCTCGTCATATCTTCACACACACACACACACACACACACACAACGCCCCCCCTCCCTCGGTGAGCGCAGGCCAGAGTCAAATTTACAGCAACTGTCAAAGTCATGGCTGACAGATAAATTAATCTTCTCTTCATGAGTTTCCATCCCAGGCATCTGGGCTGCTGATCTGGCCGCTAACAAGCGGCGGTCTGAGCCGAGCTGTCTTTTAAAGCTGATGTTTTCATGGCCGGAGATGAATTACCCTGTCAAGACAATCTATTTATACAGCAGTTAGAGGGCGGGGCCCCGGGTGCAGGACAGCGGGATTGCAGGAGTTAAGGTCCCCTTCGAGCATCTGTTAAATCTGCCTTTGTCGAGGCGCACGGCAGCGCCGCCGCTTTGTGGCGTTTGGGGCGGGTCCGCCGTGATCACGTTCCCGCATGTGCGGCACATGCCATGGCTGACATCGCTCTCATTCGGTGTGGAAGTGGTACGTTTTTGGCTTCTTTGTCTTTGAAACGCCTTCTTATGTTTGGAATAAATACATTTGAGAGGCTAACTGGTCCATATTTTTTCTACATTTACTTAATACTAAGGTACTTATATAATTGCACTTTTGGTTGGATGCTAACTGCATTTTGTTGCCCTGTACCAGTGACATGAGCAATAACAATAAAGTTGAATCTAATCTAATCTAACTTGTGATGCTAGCGGTGGCTGTGAATAATAAATAATGGGCGTGTAAAGTGACTATAGGGGTGTTAGGTCATGTCTAGAGGGCTCTGAAGATGTTAAAACCTGCATTTAGAAAGTCATAAAAAGTTTTTTGTATTTTGAAATTCACTTCACTGAGTCTGGTACTAATTTGCTGTGATAAACAAGGAATGGCTGTACACGCTAATGCTAATACTAATGCTAACCCTAAAGTACTTTAGTCCAGCAGCTCTTGGCTTTAACGTCTCCTTACAGTAAAGTCAACAAAGGAGAGCTTCATCAAGCAATACTGCTAGCAAATGCTAGAATGCGGCCATTAAAACTTCCCAACTCCGGAGATCCAAAATATGCAAATTCAAGTTTCTCTCCCCGTCTGGCTTTGACTCTGGCTCATGTAGAAAATGGATGGCTCCGTCACCTGGACTAACACTTTACTGAGCGCAGCCATCAATACTTTTTGTCAAAAAGTGGCGGCTGAGCCAGACGTGTCATCAATCAGCATTTCCATAAAACAAAGCGCTTCCACGGCTGCCAGGATCCCGGCAGGCGAGGGGAGGCGGGCTCCGAGGTTAGCCGGGATGAAAGGAGCCGTTTCATTGGCCCGCCGAGACCGCAAGACTGACACGTGTTGTCAATCTCGCACTGAGCGCTGTGGATTTCCAAACTGAAAGCAATAAATCAATGAGCGATCGTCACATGATCTCATCGGGGATGAAGATGGAGCACCAAAGTAGGACAGCATTGAGTGACAGTGAGAGATGTTTGCCCAAACTGAAGAAACATGATGGATGGTGGCTTCTCTTGTATCCTTTTTTTGGCTTCATGTCATTGTTTACGCTCGCTAGCGCTTGCTAGCACTTGCTAGCACTCACGAGTCCTTG
This sequence comes from Doryrhamphus excisus, assembly GCF_030265055.1. NCBI lineage: Eukaryota > Metazoa > Chordata > Actinopteri > Syngnathiformes > Syngnathidae > Doryrhamphus > Doryrhamphus excisus. Next base: position 16,639,073 of record NC_080485.1, read on the forward strand.
GCGCACCAGCAGAGGCGCTGATGCTTCACCACCGACTAGTTTGCCATCTGAGAACTGAACAATATTCAGGCGATGGCGCAACTCCTCCAGTCAACTTTATGATCAATATGGCAGGAAATATAAACAGGAGATCAGAACATCCCCCTCCTATGCTGTAACATACTTCAATAATAACAGTAAAAACATTAGTAATGATGTAATAATTTGTGATGGTTGATGAAGGCAGACAAGGAAGCTAATAGGAACCAAAGTCTCCATCGATGAGCATCAACCACGCAACTTAAGGAAGCGGGGGGACATTCCAAGCACTCGGAGGAAGCTAAAGTACTAGCTATCAAATATGGACAAATATCATCTCCGCTGCCGGGACATTGAAGACAGTACGGCAAGTTTAACAGTATTAGCAAACACATCTATGTATCATACTGTATACAGTATACAGTATATTGTATATACACTCAATGGTTTTCATTTATTGACTTGTTAACTTAGTCAACACATTTGATAACTAACAAGTCCCATTGTAGTACTTAACTCAATTCTACTCTTTTATTGACACAAGTGGACAATGTGATGACAAATGTAAACAAATAAAATACTGGAAGTGTCAGTCTTTTTCAAAACTTTTCTCTGTCTACTTTTTATATATATATAGAAGTAAGCTGTACTTGGTGCAGACCTGGAGCTAAGAAGGACTGGCAGAGATGAGGATTTGTAGACCTCGTGAAATATCATGACATGAGTACTAGTACATGAGTACTACCAGGAGAAGCAGACCTGCCGTGGCCCAGCAAGGTGCACTGTATTCGGGCACAGGCTCCGAGCAGCCGCTGTGCCGCCACGGAGGTCTCTGGAAAAGCTTTTGTCTTTTTCAAATGTTGTGGCAGAACAAGATGGATAATAAAGTTTTCTTGGTGACGGTTGTTTTTTTTCCTCTCATCACGCGGCATTTTCATTCATTCATTTTCTACCGCTTTTTCCTCACGAGGGTCACGGGGGGTGCTGGAGCCTATCCCAGCTGTCTTCGGGCGAGAGGCGGGGTCCACCCTGGACTGGTCGCCAGCCAATCACAGGGCACAAACAACCATTCACACTCACATTCATACCTATGGACAATTTGGAGTGGCCAATTAACCTAGCATGTTTTTGGAATGTGGGAGGAAACCGGAGTACCCGGAGAAAACCCACGCATGCACGGGGAGAACATGCAAACTCCACACAGAGATGGCCGAGGGCGGGAACCGAACCCTGGTCTCCTAGCTGTGAGGTCTGCGCACTAACCACCAGACCGCCGTGCCGCTCCACGTGGCATTTGGTCCAATGAATACATGACAAATAGACACGGACACCATACCCATGTAACCACGTGATGTTACCTAAGAATAATCCATAACGTGGTGTACGTACGTCATGGACCTACCAGCTGGAGTCGTAAGTTCAGCTCCAGTCCTGCAGGGGGCGGCGTGCGACATTTGAAACCGCAGACTCCCAAATGGCTGGACCAGATCACGTGCAAAATAATCCAGCGTACGAGCAGCAAGACGTGAAGGAAACGGGAAACTCAGCTGTGGCGCCGATATTAGCAACCGTGCAGGAATGTCAGGATCACCGCCATCAGCTGCGTCTGCGGCGTGTCAACGTCCAGCCGTGTTTGGACACGTTTACAACATCCTCTCCCCCTCGTACGCCTCCCGACTTTGACAAGAAGCACGCCCGCCGACATGACACCCAAGACGACGCAAGACTTCATATCATTTATTTAGCGCGTAACCCCCCCCAGAAGCCCCCCAACCATCTATTGAGCAGCAGGCTCCTTATTTGGGATATGATATGTTGCATAAGCTCACCTTTCCTTCTCACCTATGCTTTTGGCTAAAAGCAGCGCACACACGCATGCCTTGCAAGCTCGCATAAGGAATTCAATTTGGAAGCCATCATTGGAGCGCAGAGGAGAACTGGAAAGTCATATTGCTATAACGCTCCCATTATCAATCATCCTGACACTTTATTGGCTTTATCACTGTACATACCATTAAAATGATGTCTGGCCCAGATTGCCCAGGGAGGGGCAAACATTAAACAGGCTGGGATTAAAATGCACCCCCCTCCACACCCCCCACACACCTCACCTCCACCCCTGCGGAAGCTGCGACGGGACAAGGCGGCCGATTGCGGATGTGCTGTCAGAGGAAGACGTGGCGTCTGCGCCGATGAGCAGATAGCGTCACACTCAGGAAATGCACAGCCTTCGCCTTCTGTTTATCGCACGCCGTAGTCACTCAAAGCAGCCACGGCGATAACAAACCAGCGGAAGAGACGTATACCCCCCCCCCCCCCCCAGCCCACCCCGCCCCACACCACTCCCGCTAATCAGACATCCACGCTAAACTCCTTGGCCTACACCTGCTCTTTGGTGTCGTTAGCAGAAGAGCTAACAACACCAAGCTAATGTTTAGCGCACTCACGTGCCATCATCCCTGGGGGGCCGCAATCACACTGGCTACAGCATCCAGGTATCACTCCATCACTCCATCACTCCATCATTCCATCATTCCATCATTCCATCCCTCCATCATTCCATCATTCCATCACTCCATCACTCCATCACTCCATCATTCCATCATTCCATCACTCCATCATTCCATCATTCCATCATTCCATCATTCCATCACTCCATCATTCCATCATTCCATCATTCCACCATCATTCCATCATTCCATCCCTCCATGACACCACGCTGCCCTCCTGCCACTTCCTGTACGTTGGCAATGAGGCCCTCTGCTCCTCTAATTCCCATTTCCTCTGACCAGCAGCATGCAGGGATGGGGGGGGGGGGGCGTACAGGAGATGTTCCTCGAGTGATCAGCAGGATGTACTCACAAGTATCCCTAAAAGTATCCCCGGCACAGCTTGATGACCACGTGGCCACTAAAGGGCTTCCCAGGCCAGATGAACATGGAGGACAAAAGGGCGTCATCCGATGAAGCAAAGCAGTCTTATGATGACGCATGATTGGTTCTAGCGTCACAAGGACGCCTTCATGAGAACCTCACATGGACGTGTTTACTGAAGATACGCTCTGATTGCTGATAATTACTGTTAGTGGCGGCTGGATCCCTTCTTCTCAAAACCTCCATCCATGATGGATGACACGCTGATATGAGAAAGAAAAACCACCAAGAATGAATGCCGGCTGCCTTGTGCCCCGCCCAGGCCCTGCCAGACTCGGGACCCGACGCAGGACCTCCCTCGAACACGCATTGATAACGCATACTAAAAGTAGTACCTGTTAATACCCTGCTTTGCTAATGCATACTAAAAGTAGTACTTGTTAGTACCCTGCTTTGCTAATGCATACTAAAAGTAGTACTTGTTAGTACCCTGCTTTGCTAACGCATACTAAAAGTAGTACTTGTTAGTACCCTGCTTTGCTAATGCATACTAAAAGTAGTACTTGTTAGTACCCTGCTTTGCTAACGCATACTAAAAGTAGTACTTGTTAGTACCCTGCTTTGCTAATGCATACTAAAAGTAGTACTTGTTAGTACCCTGCTTTGCTAATGCATACTAAAGGTAGTACTTGTTAGTACCCTGCTTTGCTAATGCATACTAAAAATAGTACCTGATAGTACCCTGTTTTGCTAACGCATACTAAAAATAGTACTTGTTAGTACCCTGCTTTGCTAATGCATACTAAAAGTAGTACTTGTTAGTACCCTGCTTTGCTAACGCATACTAAAAATAGTACTTGTTAGTACCCTGCTTTTGCTAACGCATACTAAAAATAGTACTTGTTAGTACCCTGCTTTGCTAACGCATACTAAAAAAAGTGTTTAACAAGCAGAGCTCCAGCCGTTCATCTTCCAAAGTACTAACTGAAAGCCCTCCAAACTAAGAGACCTCCAAACTAAGAGACCTCCAAACTAAGAGACCTCCAAACTAAGAGACCTCCAAACTAAGAGACCTCCAAACTAAGAGACCTCCAAACTAAGAGACCTCCAGATCTTCAGCCTGACATTGGGGGTTGCTAAGGAGGAAAACAGGAAGACATCGTGTATGAAAGTCCACAGCTGTTAAAGATACCATCAGCAGCTGCCAGTCTGGGTAAAAATGCCGGTCATCCAAGACGAATGGGCCAAACGAAAAGGGAAAATGAGCAAAAATAGAAATAAAAAGGAGAGGAATTATGGGGAATAAGAAAGGAGTGGAAGAGCGGAGAAGGCTATGCTAAACACTGTCACGTTCCATTTTCCCACTGGAGAAAAAGTGACAAGATGATGTGAAAAACACACACTGCATCCATCAGGATCTTTCCAATCTGGGCTCGTAAAAAGATTTATTAGCAAAAGGACACAGATTGACACGATTTAAATGACTGATCCAATCCTTCCAGAAGATCCAGTCAGCAGGACTAAATTACACCAGCCCGCCTGACCCACGGTTTGATCTCCAGTCAGTCAGCGCCGATTTAATCCCATCAAAGGACTTTGACGCTACTGCAATAATAATCATAAAATGCATTTTGGTGTTTACGTCGTGACTTAGTGAAAGGTCTTCCGAGTCAAGCATACTTGCATCTGGAACAAAGGGGAACATGTTCCATTCCTAACAGCACCAAGTTACAATAGCCGTAGGTTTGTGGACCAGGCCCGCCGCGTTTGTGCTTCCTTCATCATCTGCTTCATGTCAGACACCAAGAGTACACGGTCCATGGAACGTTCAAGACCAACATCAACAACTCGGTATTCAAGATTTGCAATCCATCCATTTTGATCTTTATGATGCCGCATGACGCATGCTAACATCTGAAACATTCACCACCGCACTCGAGCGCTTTAAGAAGCACAACAAGCCGCCCGTACTTGGCCTCTGAATGGAAGAGAAATAATCATCATCACAAATCCATTCCATGGCCCTTCTAGCTTCCAGATATTCTTTTCAGTTCTCGCTACCTGGAGCATCCTCCAGCACATCAAAAAACACACCTCATGAAAAAATCAGGAGGCCTGTCTGACATGTGTCCCCGTGCCCTGATGGCACGCCAACACCAAAGAGGCGCATTGATTTTCTGTAACGCGGGGTCGGATTAGCCCTCTGCTGGGATTAGCTGCCTGTGCGAGGCCTCGGGGTTGGCTATAAAACTTATAATTTAACCAGCCGGGGCCCCGTGGAGGGATACGCTCCCTGCACCCTCCCCGCCTGAGAGGGCGAGTGTGACTGACAGTTGTGTACATTTCACACTACACGGGACTCCGCCGGGTTCAAGATGAGGATTAGCGTCAGAATGGCATTGTGCTCCAAATCCTTTTTCTTTTGGCCCTATGCTAGCAGGATGATGTCACATGACCTCATCAGCCGTCTATCAAACAGCTCCTATAAACATCAACGTCTCAACCGCAACGTCTGCTACATCACTTCAGCTCGGTGCGCTCCCGTTCCAGGACGGGACGGCACGCCCGGAGCGGCGCAGCTTTGAGTCATTGGGTCTTCATTCGGGAGGTTTTGCATCCTAACATTCCAGGAAGCTTGGCTGGAGATGTTAGCTTAGCCCAGGGGTCGGCAAGCTAAGGAACCGGAAGTTTGTTTACAGGATCCAATGTACGAGAACCAAGGCACAAAATGTTCATCAAAAATGGAATATACAAAAGGCGGGCCCATTTAAAAACCGAGGTACCGCTGTACGGGCGTCCCTGCTTTGTGCCGGTTAACCGACCTCATTAAATGAATTTAGGATTCAAAGTTAATAAATGGAATGTTTTGCTAGTTAGAGCATAGAAAGCAGTCTAAGACTTTCTGGATACGCTTTTTAACATTGTTAGAGTCTTGTCTCTGATGGCAGACTTCGCGAACAAAGATGCAAGCTAGCAAGCTAACTAGTTAACCTCAAAAAGCCAGAAACGATGGCCGTCTAACATCGCTTCACTTTGGGATGCGGGACCTGAACTGATGTCTCAATGGTTCCTGCCATTACTGCCTCCTAGTGGCCAAAATACTACATATCACCTTATTTTGACTTCCGGTAGACCGTAGTCTACCATCATCCATTCAGGAATTCCTTTCTGACGAACCAACCAACCATCTGACCATCATGAGGGAGCTCATCCAGCCATGATATCGCGAGGGACGACATGGACTAGACTGTTTTTGGGGAAAAGCAGGACCATTTGACCCCATCCAAGCAGACCGACCAAGACCAAAGTAAGACCGGAGACAAGAACTTCTTCTTTCAGACCCCTCTACTACAGCATGTGTATCTTTTGAAGCACACAGTATTTTTGTCCAGTCTACAAACTGGGAGCACAAAGTAGCTTTCTGACGTAAGAACCAATGAAAACGGCTACTTCTGCTTTTTTACAGGAACGATCAGCAGCTGACTTCCTGTTTACCAAATATCTCTTCCTGGGCAACCGGGCGACGCAGCAGTTTGAAGGATGTTGCATTCAGGGTACCCAGTGGTCTGAAATCAAACATCCATCCGGCCAGTGACCACGGAAAGCCTCAAGCAGTAGAAGTTCCACTAAGAGGCTGAACAACAATGGAAAGCATCTTCTGCTTGCTCCCCCCTCCTACCTACAGCCCCAAATAACGGTTGCCAGTTGGGGGGGGGGGGGGGGGTAAAAAGGAATTTCTTCTTCTTTTCAGACGACTTTGATCCGGCTGACACACAAACGGCCCTCAGATCACAAGTCTTCAGACCCTCTTGGGCCCCTCCGCCCGGCCCCCTCGTACAGCAACACTTTGCCCCGATGAGGATAGCGCACCCTCCTCCCGTCTAACTTGGCCCGGTCCTTCTTCATCGGCTGTTTGGTGTTTTTTCCAAACATCTGAGTACAGACACATTCCCAGCTTTGGAGGACCCAAGGGCCTCGGATCCAGACAGAGGGAGAAAATAAAGGAACTCTTTATTGCCCCCCGGTAGAGACACTGTGGGGGGAAAGAGTCTGGACAGGCGGAGGAGATCACAAAACCGTTTGCTCTGTAGTTGGCTTAATCACGCCGTCGGCCAACGCCGTGCGTTTATCCTAATGGAGAGACGGCGTTTTATGAGGTAAAACAGAAGACGAGTGCGAAAGGAAGGCTTGTTCCAACGCGGCGACGTGTCAGCGGCGAGGACATGAAACATGCAGTCGCTGCTTCTTATCTCCGTGTGTTCCCAGGGTGGAAGAGTGAGGCAACGGCTTGTGATGTCTTGCAGCCTCGCCTGACCATTAAAACATATTTCCATGCTGACGGATGTCAGACGGCGCCTCGTGCCCTTGATTCCGCCGCTCATCCTGCTCTGCCATTCTTTCTGATTTCTTTGTTCAGACGCGGCGTGCACACACACACACGCGCCGGTTCAAACCCGTCTCGCCGTCTTTTTAAGGTGAACGCGGCAAAAAGCTGGAAAGAGGAAATGAGTTGCAGGGTGTGAGGAGAATCTGGAACAGCCGTCCCGAGTCAGAGACGCTTGACGCTTTCAACAAGAGCGTCACAAAATACAGAGGAGACGCCACACGCCCACAGAAGCTGCTGGAGGAAAGACGGCATGAATGGACTTGGACTACTTTCCCTTCCATTGAAAACCTGACTTCATCTGGCGCTTTTATTCTGAAGGGATGCGGCGGGGTGTCGTCTATTAATAGTGATAAGTAAGTGATGACGAACCAACGTGAACCACAGAAGAAGACCAACAGCGTTTGTTAGGATCGCAAGCATTTTAAACTTATCAGCAAATATCAGCAGTTTTTCCTTGCCTCTGTCGCCAAAGTGCTTTATTTGGTGTGGTTCTGGACCTACTGTACCACCCCAACTGAACCACCTGGTGGATGCAAGGGTTCGGGACAAGGTGGACATCAAGGTTATTTTTGCTAGAGGGAGTTTTTCCTTGCCTCTGTCGCCAAAGTTCTCGGCCTGCTCCGTTCTGTAAAGTGCCTTGAGATGTTGGCCAACAGAAATTGGGCGAGAAATTGGACGAGACCAAAGCAATCGGAAGTGAACCTTAGCACTTGGTGGAGGACAGCCTCGGGACATGCAGACCTCTAGCTGTCTTTGCTAGTTTTTCCTTGCCTCTGTCACATTTCAGGAGACATGTTCCTTCCCCAGAATGTTTGGGTCGTGATGAGTATGACTGAAAGGCAGAATGAAGCATCGCCGCAAGTTCCTCCATGGCTAAGAAGCTGGAGGTGAAAGATGCCTAATGGGGGGGGGGGGGCTCTTGTGAACATCCACACCACCTGGCACACATCCCGAAGTTGGGTGGAAATCCGCCTCAAGTATCTGCCTTCACTTTTCACCTCCTGCCTGTCCTCCAGGAAGACACGGAGGAGATAGATGGAAGGCCATGAAGTGGCTCAAACGGGCTCCACTGAAACCAAAGGAGGTGTTTTTGTTCTCCTTCCAGCACGGCCTCCTTCCCCCCCCCCATTTGGTCTTAAGCCAAGAGAAGTAGAATCATGGCTGCCCCCCCTTTTTCATGCTGAGGTTTAATATGTTCCATGCCTGCCAGTTGCTTCCATCTTTTATCCCAGCGATGGCTGAGGGTAATGGGAAGAACATAAACCAAGCCCTGGAGGAGACAACAAGTAAAGCCATCATTTTTACAGTAAGTAAATGGAGGCTAACTAGTTAGCTTGTTAGCTAGTTGGGTGTGATCCTGTAGCAATGTGATGTAAACAAAGTCTAATAGGAGCATAAAAGTGGCTACTGGGGTGCTATTTATAGCTAGAGGGTAGTAATAATGTTCCTAAGTATATTCATAAGTATATTTCTAAAGCCATAAACAGGTTTTCTGTGCTAAGTAACGGCCGGGTGTGGAACCAGTGATAAACGAGGGATGAGCGTCCCAGTAAAGCCTAACTGGTCCACATCATCGGCGTCCAAGCATCAGTGACGGACACCCCGGTGCTTCAATCACCCCCCCAATCAAAAACCCGAGTAGACACCAGGACTTGCCCAAATCTTCGTCAACACGTGACTCATGCTAACACGTCTGACGGCCGCCGCCGGCGTTGACAGCAGGCAGACCGGTAAAGTATTTCATAAGTCTTTAAATATGAAGGCCAGTCGTGGTCTTCACCCGGCCCGGCAGATGTTTCTATCAAAACGAGGCTGCGGTGCGGTTATGGGAGCGACTAAGACCTGGATGAGGGGAGGGAAGGGGAGGATGTCCACTCGGGCCCCGTCGGGTCAAATCGTAAAAGATCCATCACCGGCTTGGCGCGCTGAGAAAAAAGCATCTCGTGGGGGAAACATTGGCCATTTTAAGAGCCATTTTATTCAGCCGGAGCGTACTAAAACTAATTGGAATTCTGTCAATGGAAAAATATATCCCCGGGACGGCTTTGAAGCCAGAAGACTACCCGACCTCGCCACATGCCGAACGGCGGCAGGACGATTAAACAGGCGCTGGACATAAAGTATTAAAATAGCGCAGCATCCCACGGTGACAAATGATGTCAGGGTGGACTATATTTAGTGGGTGATAATTGAAAGCATAGCTGTCGTTATTAGCGCTGACAAGTTCCTAAAAAATACCCAATCAATCTTCTTCTTTTGGACGCTCCCCATGACTGAAAAATATCAAATGCAGCGGAATGTCTTTTATTTTCCTTCTCCCTCCTCTCCCTCTCTCGACTTTAGAGCCAATAAAATGTCAGCTTTTATTCTCCTCCTCCAAAGTGCTGGCTGGATGTCAGCGGGCCCTTCTAAAGCGCCGCCGCTGCGAGCCGGAGGCCTGTAAATCTCCGTGTCGGTGGCACGCCATCCGTCTCCAGGTATACAATAAAAAAGGAAAGAAGTGACGCAGTCATAAAAAGAATGGCATCGCTGGCCAGTATATATAATGTGAACAAAAGGAACATAAACATGTTCCTTTCCATTCACATGCGGGACAAACGGCGAGAAGAAGAAAGGAGGAGCTTGTGGAAAGCCTCCAGAGGGCTGATGGCCGCTGACGGTGATGAATAGATGCTTCTACCGCTGTCAGCAACCTTCTCTTGTCTTTGGACTGACAAAGACACTAAACTGCTCTGCGGGCTCAGAAAGATAAGCAACTATATTGTCTTCTTCCCATCTTTTTATCTTCCGATGGCTGCCAAAGCCCGTGGAAAGACCGCACTAACAAAAGGAGGAATTGAACTTTTAACTATTTATTACTGATGCACTCGCTCTGCTGTCAGGTGGATTCTTCTCTTCACTTCCTTGTTGCCGCCCGGCATCCAAATCCTTGTGAGACATGAGCATCTCTTTCCTGTGCCTTCTGAAGAAAACAGACCAAGAGGGCCACAGAGCTCCAAAACGTCCAGCAAGTTTTGCTATCCGTGATGTTAGCATGTAGCTAACATGTCATACTGTAGTAATTTAGTAGAACTTCCTTTCTGAGTGCATTGATGTCACATAGCAACATAGAAAGGAAGGCTACACCTAGCCTAGTCGCTAGCCGGCTAGTCGCTAGCCGCTGTGGTGTGGCGAGGTGTCACTACGCCAGTAAGGTAGTTCTTGGGTGGAACAATGTGGATAAGAATAATAATAACAATGTGCTTCATATGAAGGAGGTGGAATAGGTGCGTCCCATCACGTGCATTCTTAGCTTTTATCTCTTTGTATATCTTTAGAAGGCACAGACGAGAGAAGGACGTGTGTAGGCCCGTGACCATAACAACTGTTGCTGGGTGATGCTGCCTAGCAACAATATGATAGCATACGATCATACCCGTACCCCTCATCAAAAGCTATCAACTTGACGTTTTAACATCGTCATTGGAATGTCAAAAAGCTTTCAAATATAAAAACTAGGCTTCAATTAAAACGACAATCAATCATGTGACTTTGGTTATTGTGTGAAGTTGATATTGTGTCAACGCAGACGTCAGCTCATTTGCATATCCACTCCTTGATTGACATGTAGCAACTTTGTGTGTGGAATACGCTCGTGACCTTTCATCAGGTGGACTGCTAGCCGGGACTTGGTCTCTTGGTCAAAGTACCAGTTTTACATTCAGCAAAATCAGCTGTCGTATGTCAATCACAGCAGACAAAAGCTGAGTAAAGCCTTCTGGATGATTTATCACATCGTCTTCGCCACGTGCCGATGCCCAAGGTGCTGAGGCAGATGCACAGAGTGAACCCGCTTGTCATCCAGCCTGTTGGCTTTCATTTATTCATTCTTTTCATTTATGGTGTTCATCCATTTATCGATTATGGTGCCAGAAGACTTCTGGATGACGGGTAAAATTCCAAAAGAAGGTGCAGTGTTCCTTTGAAAGCGTATGGGAGCGACACGGACATCCGTCCCGCCGCCCCGTCTGTGCCACGTACACGTCTCTCATAGCGACATCGTAAATACGACGCCTCCTTAACGCTCACCTCTAGGACTGATGACATTTTACAACTTCCCGGCACGACTCAAACTGTCTGAGAGAAATCAGCTGAAATTGGAGAGACGGCGGGATGAGACAAGGCATCCATTAGCCGGCATCCTCCTCCTTCCCCTGGAGGAGTCCATCATCCCACACGGCACCCGCTGAAATTAAAACAGCGCTGTTTTGCTTTTTCTATTCCAGGATGGTGTCGGAATGCCACTAAATATCAACGTGCCGGACGGGGATCCTATTTGCTGCCTTTTAAATCTCTCCTTCATTTATGAGCCGCAGATCAGGTTATCCTAAACAGGCTGGTCGCAGGGAGCTCCACGTCAGCGCACCACGCACATTGGCCGCCGGTTAAGTGATTTGAAGACTTCATACCGCCGCAGTTTCATATCCTGACACGTTATCTGCATAGCCCCCCCCCCGCAGATTGAACACTTAGGCCGGACGATGACAGGCGCTCTTCCCCGTGTCACTTCTCATCCCGGGGGCCGTCCCCGTGCTGCTTCCTGGAGCAGCCGCACAACACCCCGCCTACCTTTGCTGGGATGTGACACTCGTTTGTCAATTAACGACCCCCCCCCCCACCTTCCTGGTGTTGACACAAGTGAGGAATTAGGAGAGACAGATGAGTGAGGCGTGAGTGGAGCGCTAATACCACAGCCTCCCTTTTGGATATGAATATAAAACGACACCAGCTGACAGGCCATACAAGGTTTTATTTCATTTCTCAGTGTAGCAGGCCCCCCCACTTTGTCTTCTTTGTTCTCTTTTCATCACACGACTTACATCTCATTTTGACAGCCGGCGCGACACAGAGAGCACTTTCCCTTTTAAAAATGCGAGTTAGCATACTTGATTCGTCATTAAAATGCAAAACGCCTGCCATCGCCAACATAGCCCTGGGTGAGCGTGCACGCTCACATGCACGCTCACACGCACGCTCACACGCTCCGCACCAACGCAATGCAATGCAAAAGTCAAAGTCTTATTTTGCAGACAGATGGAACGTTCCGATGTCAGGAGGTCCTTTGCAATACAAATGCTACATTTTATTCAAGAGGAACATCAATCCTCACGCTGGAATTGACTGGGGGGATCCGACTCCAGAGCGTATTTGAAATAAAAGCACATTCTCATCATCGTTTACGTGTTCGTACGCTCGCGCTTTTGGAGGAGCTCACGCTTTTCCGTGACATGTCAAACTTTGTCTGTGCAGACGAACGGCCTCTCCCTCAGAGGAAGCCGCATCTTAGTGAGCATCCGTAACCCAACCATTCACAGGCGCAGCGTAGCATGATGCACCAGGACTGCCTTAGACTGGCCACAATAAAAGGACGCTCTTTTTAATGGCTTATATGGCCTATTATTGGAAAGTGTCATTATTTAAATGTGCATTTTCAAGCACAAAAAGTAGAATGTAAATATAATACTCATTGTGATTGTAAGTAGTACTACCCGCTTGTCACTAGGTGTCAGTAATGTTACTGTAATGCCGGCTGAGACACACAAGCACCAGACTTCATATGCCGATATCGTTCCTCCAGTTGATCTTTTGACAGTTGCCCCATCTTCCATAATCCATAAGTGACACATGAACACGCGTGTTTCTCTTTGTGTGCGCTCGCCAGCTATAAAGCAGACTGACAGACAAGAGGCGGCTAATGAACGCGTGTAGAGGGACCCATCATGCCAATAAAGGAGGAACTAAACGAGCAGTGTTGGCCTGCACCAGCCGAGTCCTGTTAGAATGTGAGCCGCGGATGACAGGCGTGTTTTACTGGACAAGATGAGCGCTAATCAGCATCACGTGTTCTGTGAGGAAAAGCAGACAAGCGCTGCAAAGTCTAAGGTCCGGAATGTCGTCCCTGCATTGAGTTGCTTCCTGCGTCTCGTGTGTCCGACGTGATAGCGCGCCAAGGCCGCCATAGACGAACAGCGACAGGAATGGTGTCAACACAACAACACATGCCCACTCGGGGCATTGTGTGCACACCTGACCCGGAACAAAGAGTGACACAACGGCGGAGTCTTGACATCCGCGGTCTTAACACGCTGATGAGACGGGCCTGACAGCGCGGCTTTCACGGGGGACAAGCGTGGGCGTGACGGGGCCGCCATATCATGACTTCATCCCGGTCGTTACCTGGCTTGTGGTGGCGCCTGGCTCCTCGTCGTGACGCCTTGTCAGCATGGCGGAGGAGGCGGCGTGTCGACAGACGCCAGCGCATTACCCACAACAACCTCTGGCAACGTCAGGCGCAATGACGACGTCCGTACGCGCGTGTTTACGCCTGCTTGGATGAAGCCCGGTCGAGGAGTGGACAAGAGAAAGTACACAAAGGTTTTCCGTGTCTTGTAAAGCTTTAAAAACAGCTAAACAGAGGCAGCTAATGATTGCACGTCATGGGACACACCTATTCCATCTCCAAGGGCAGCTAATTAAAGTGCTCCAACAAGCTTTCTGCCCGTAGTAATAGTACATTGATGACAACATGTAGTACTTGCAGTATTTGGCTCGTTTTAAGCATTAGTAGGGTAGATGCGTCCCATGACGCGCATTCTTTGCTGCCTCGTTTTTCGGTCTTTAGAAGTTCACGTCTGAGATAAGGAGTGTAGATGATGGCCACCATGACTCTACCTGCCTGACATAGGTGCTCGCTAGAAGGCCGCAGTCGGCCAGCATGAAGCCGGTGGATTAGTAGCATTCTAACGGGGATCACGTCCATGAGGGAGGCTTCATGAGTGGGGCTGTATTAGGAAGCTGAAAACATCATCACATGTTCCTTATTAACTCCACAGCGCGGTCATGTGAGCATCTTGACGGGTCAAACGTACAGTACGGCAGGCACGGGGGCGAGAGTTGACGAATGAAAACAACACAGATGGAAATACCTGGAAAGGCGACTTCATTCTGACATTCCCTCCCCAACACGGAGGGCCACAGGTCAATAAAAACATTCTACGGAAAGCACTCGGCTCAGCACCATCACTAAACGTCACAACAGAGCAGCCTTTTATTCTCCTTGCCTCCAATTGGCTGAATGAGGTCTTGTGACAACCCCCCCCCCCCCCAACAAGCATGTGTTCCAGCGACAGGAAGAGCATACCACCAGTAGATAGCAGGATGTAGAACATCAGGTGAAGACACGTAGGAAGACCTCTTACCTGAGCTGGTTGAAGCTCAAGTCCAACCTCCTTGCAAACTGGCCGTACGCGTCCCCAAGGAAGTCTGGGACGTCCTGACAATCATGGCCCATGTAGGAGATCTGACAAAGACATATCATCACAGTTTCTGTCATATTTGGCTTGAGTATCAGCAAATACTGCAAATACTAACAACAGTGGGCTCGAATTTCATAGACCAGGCGGGGCACCACGCCTATGCTGCGCCAACGGGGCGTGGCCAGCACAGATTTACATTAAACACAGCAGCAGGCTAATCCAAGCTACTGGTTTTCCACCAGCATTCCTGCTCTACCTGGCCAAGTAGGAGAACCTTTTTGAACAAATATTCTGCAGCAAAATACTATTAAAATATCACAAGCTTTGAAATGTTATCCATAAAACAATCAAACATACCGTGCTGTTATTAAAGATGCACAATATGTTTTCTTTCAAACTACTTTCTGCATCTCAACGCCGATATGGTACCAATAATCAATAAGTTAAGCTGTTAACATCACAGGCAAGAGAAGAAAGGAGTGCTTGATTTGCTCACCTGCACAGTATGGGTACTATGTCCCATACTGTTTGAATGTTATCGATGATATGGCTATGATGTCATGTTCCCTCATATCAGACAGATAATTAGCATGCACCCCTAATTGTAATCAATATTTAAAATATTGTCAACTCTCCAAAAACAAATATTGAAACTACTCTGTGGAGGTATCAGTGAATACTATATTACTCTATTTTTGAGGAGAGTACAATCATAGTTTATATGTTGAAAGGCTGAGATTGGCAGGTGTTCCTAATAAAGAGTCCAGTTGGGAATTGTTTGCTTCCATGTTTAAAGCATGTAAACGTGTAAAGGGTTCATGTTCTAGATTAGTAGCCAATGACCTGCTTGCATATTTGAGTAAAACTGTAGGTTACAAGATGAAATGAAAAGGATGCATTTGGGTCCTGTAGGACATGCCTAGAGTGAAAGCCGTGCATGTACTGGAGGGGTACTGCTACCTAGTACTACTACTTCCTCTGACCAACGTGGATGCATCCTGTCCGGTCACGTTGAGTTGGAGGAACTTTGTTCCCGTATGTCACATGACAACTACGCAGCTGTCAAGAAAACGAACGTCCCTGAACGTCACCTGCGCGTTACAATGAAAAGTTATCCAACAACAAGAACAACTTACATGTGTCCCATTCGAAGCCACCGGCGCCTCCCTGGCAGCCATCGGCGTCCACCGGCGTGTTCCTCCAAGTGCAGCCCAGCCAGGAGCCGCCAGCCAGCAGCTTGTGTGCCGTGGAGCCCTCACAAGTTGCTAGCAACGCGGAGTGTGGAGTGGACTTCAGTGGAGTTAGTTAGTGGTTTCCGCGTGTCTCAATCAGCTGACCCGGCTGTGCGGAAGTGTCACACTGACACTGCATCATTGGCGCACACAGAAGCGCATGTTTTCCTCTTTTTTGTATCACTCAAGGCTTCACGCAGCCATTACAGCGCACAAAGGCGCCGTTGTGTTGCCTTCAACTGGTGGGGTGCGATACCGCTAGATTTAGTATCAGTCCGATACCAAGTAAATACAGGGCCAGTAACGCCGATACGATACTTTTTAGTGATTAAGGTGGATGCATATCAATCTGGATCGATCAAAATATGAATGGATTTGGATGACTTTTTTGTGGTTTGACTTTTAGATTATTAATAATGTAAAATTCAAGAAAGAAAGAAAGAGTAGGGTAAACTACTAACCCTAGTAAATATAAAATACTTTATTAGCACTATAAACGTTTTTGTCTTACAACCAACGTTGGTGTCGATATTGATCGATATTTGGATCATCCGCCCACCACTACCTTCAAGTTGGCCCTGGATTCAATAGCATGGAATTGAATGTAGTCCACTGCCGTGACCCCTTGACGCTTTTATTTCCAATAAGTACATTTGAGGCAATGATTCTTCCGCAAATTGTTAATTTTGACTACACAATAGTTAAAGAAAGGTTTTACTATATTGTGGTACTACACCATAGCGCCATGCAACTGTGTTAGCTATATGCTAACTTAGCGCGCTCTGACAGCTAACATTAGGTCATATGCTCAAGTTAACTAGCTTGTATAAGCCAAGGTTTTTTCATGATAAATATTTAAATGGCATTTATTGATAGAAATGCATGTTTTGTTCCGCTAAATTACTTCTTAAACTTTTGATCTATATCTACAGGACATTTTTACAGGAATCTTTTACATTTTATTTTTAGTTACCTTTTTCTGTCATTTCACCTCACAGCAGCTTTTGAATCTCCTGGGCAAGATAGATAGATGGATAGCAGTTAGCCTCTGATGCTAATTAAGCTACGATAACATGAGTTGTGGTCACTAGGTGTCAATAATGTTACACTGATGAGAAATGGAGTAGAAAAGGATGATAGAGTTAAAACATAATAGTTTTCCTCCAGTTCTGTGTGGAAGTGGTTATTTTTGGATTCTTACTTTGTCCTTCTTCCCCACTCTATTTCAAAGCATTTCTAAAGTTTACAATAAATAAAATGAGGCTAACTATGCAATGCTATGTAGAAAGCCGTGGCCGCCTCTTGTGTCCCTGCAGTGATCCCGTAGCCTGTGTACTAGCAATGTGGTGTCAACAAAGAATGATGATTATGGACTGTTATTTCATGTCAACAGCGCCCCATTGATGGTTATTAAAAAAACATTTAGCAATCCATAAACGTGTTTTGTATATTCTGACTAGCTAAAATATTGTATTTATTAATATCAAATCCTACTTTGCTGGATTCCTAATTTACGTATCACGGTCGGATCTGCAACCAACTGTGATAAATGAGGGACAACTGTACATGTAACACCACCAAAGATTCATGTAGTTTGACCTTTAACATCTTCCTACAAGGAGATATTGCAGTAAAAACATCTTACATTTGGTTAGCATACAGGAAGTGTGACGCAAGCTAACTATGAAGGAGGCTACTAGCATACAGTTCCAGTCACCCTGCTAAAATGCTTCATTAAAATCACTTAAAATGATTCTACTGAATGGTTTACTGTTTGAGTGTGGGCGTCCATCTGCCATGATATGTAAATATTAATGATGTATGATGGAAAAGGCGAAAGAAACAAACAAAATACTAAAATGACGCTGACGTGTCCTCTCGTCTCTCTATCTGATTGACAGGTGAGTTGGCCCTCCCACCGTGGCTATGAGTGGTGACGTCACGAGGCCCCGCCCATTCCCAGCCCATTGTGCTGTGGGCTGAAATCCACGCGCGGAGCGAGGAGGAGGAAAAGGCTTCTTTTTTATCCAACCTGCCGTTTGGATGTTTTCATTTTGGCCAAATCTTGTTTTTGTCGCATTACATTGCGTTTGACTTTGTTTTGACTTTTCTGGTACTTAAAATAATTCAAAATATTGGAGTTTAGTAGACAAGTAAATGCAGGTAATGTGGTGTCGGTGGGGGGGGGGGGTGTTTTAGAGTTGCGTCTGTGTGCTGGAATATAGAATATAATTTTAACGTATTTGCAGTAACTGTAGATTTATACATATGATTTTATAGCATGATTAGACAGGCTTTGTTGTTATTTATGCTTAGTGAATTATGCTTTCAATCGGGTCTTCTTATTTGGGAGGAATGCTGACTGTTTATTTTTATGTGTGTGTGTGTGTGTGTGTGTGTGTGTGTGTGTGTGTGTGTGTGTGTGTGTGTGTGTGTGTGTGTGTGTGTGTGTGTGTGTGTGTGTGTGCGCGCGCGGCCTATTCGTCATGCGGACAATAAAAGTTGTGTTTTTTTCTGGAGTGGAGGGGCCCGACACTGGCAATTTATTTATGGCTGCCCTTCCTCGCCCTAATAACTCACATATTGTGTCACGGACTGTGGAGCACCGCAGACACCCGGTTATCAATCACACATCTTTGTTTTGCATATGGTGAAAGAGGAGACCGCCACTAAAAGATCATGTGACAATAGGCCATGCTGTTTATTTGCAGCAAACATGATGACACCACAGGAGACTATTAGCCAACTGCTGCAGGAGCTTTAATACACTCAACTGAATAGGAAGCATTTGAAATCAATTGCTGCACTGCCTACTTTTACTATTTTTAAAATAGAAAGGGACAAATTATGAAGTGGAATTATGGCATAAAAAGGCCATTGGAATTGTTCATGTGCATATTATAATAAAGCAAAAGCAATAGATAGATTTTGTCTATTAAAGGGTAGTTTGTGGGTTTTACCCACTTACGTTTTATACTTTAAATATATATATATTTTTGGAGGTAAAGCCCAAAAATACATAATGGAGGAGGAACTCGTCTTTTTTTTTGCTGATATTTTCTTTATTTAAAAAAATACCTTGGACATTTTTTCCTCCCCATTTTGCTCCGGACAGTACATATACAGTAATTATACATCCAGCATTACCACCAGCAAATACAGGAATATGAGCACATCATATACTGCCATATACAAATATTGGCAGAGTATAAATGAATGAAATGTTTCTCTTGATGAGGTTTTAGGAGGCCTTATTGGTATTTGTCGTGAAAAGGCGGAGGGGTCCAGGCCAGGTTTTGTGTGTCTCCTGTCCAAAAGTTGCCTGTGGGGCCATCAGGCCATGCAGGGGAGGGATGCTGCAATAATAATGGTTTTGTTTGATGTGACAAGGCTGATTTACTTACAAACTGATAGGCTTTTAATTGAGCGCCCCCACCCCGTTGGGGATGAAAGCAGTGAGAGTGCATTGAAAGGAAGCCATCCGGTGAATAGTCGGGCTGGGGGGGCATTTTCTACTTTTTCTCCTCATTCCAGCACCTCGTCCATCCTTCTCCTTCCTCCTGTGCTGCAGGGAAGTCAATCATGTTGCATTGTGTGTAAATAAAGTGGAGCTGACTACACGGTGTGTATGTCTTTGTTGGAGGTGACATTAATACATTTACACACCATAGCTTTCAGAAATGTGCTTCGCTGGTGGCTGCAAACTGCAAAGTGCAGCACAAAGACTCCTGTGCAAGTTGTCAAAATAAGGTATAAATATTTCATGGGCCGTGCCAGCCTGCTGTTTGATCCGGCTCATAAAAGTTGCTGAACTGTTCTTCATGCGCGGTGGAGCAGGACAGGAGATGTACCTTTTCTAACAAAAACAGCAACCTAAACTCTTCAAAAGCACCCCCCCATCATCTGTCCCCCCCTGGCATGTAATCAAGCACAACGGCTGACATAAATCAAGCTGCGGGATTGACGGGCCTCTTGACAAATAACTGATTGATTGCTCCCAAGCAGCATTGACACTTGACGGAGGGGGCGGAGATAGAAATAGAAAGGCCCTTGTATATCATATGAAAACATGTGACATTCACATCCCCTCCATCAACACGTTTTGCTCTATTCCTGTCAATGCTTGTCTGTTTGGGGGGGTGGGGGGTGTGGGGGGGCAGAGAGAGGGGAGGGTGGGGGCTGTTGGTTTTATGGTTGCCGGGTGAGAAAGGATGACACAAACCAACGTGGTTGTGCTGCTGCTTGAGCCTGAAAGAAAATACTACAGATACACCATACCTTCTTTTCAACCCCAACTTTCTACCTTTCAATACCCACATGACACCCAAAACTTCATATCTACTTCCTGAATGGACATGGACGTCTACTTATGTAGCGCTGGAGCTACAAAGGCCTGCAAGGGACCACAATTTATAGGTTAGTCCTCATCCAATACTATAACATTACTACTAGAACATGAGTACTATCAGGAATACCATGACATTACTACTAGTACATGAGTACTATCAGGAATATCATGACATTACTACCAGTACATGAGTACTACCAGGAGAACCAGAGTATAGAGGGGGAGTGGCTACCTGCTGTGGCCCAGCAGGGTGCACTGTATTCGGGCACACGCTCCGAGCAGCTGGTGTGGCAGTATGGAGGTTCTGGCCAATCTTTCGGGCATTTCAGGTGGCTGATCAGCCTTTTTGTGTGCTAGATGGGTTTTCCCTTTTCAGGGGAAGTTAAAGGGAAAAAAGAAGGGATGAAGTGTGCTCACCTGCACACTATAAGTAATCTCGATATCGGTCTGATAATGAACATGCACACAAAAAAATACCAGTCAGTTGAGTTCCACACTTGCAGTACTTGACAGTACTTGACATTGGTAATATCATATGGAATACTGGTGTGGAACGTAAAAACAGCAGACTGGTTCTGTCATATAAAGGATCTTTGACTAGGTTTTTGTCAGTCCTTCAAAACAGCAGTGTTCGTGTCGTAGATGATCTTTGACTGGTCGTCTGTGCCGTAGGTTGTCATAAACAGCAGAGCGCTCCTGTCACATGAATGATCTTGGAATATTCTAATATTGGTACAGTCCAGGGGTGGGCAAATGTCTTGACTCGTGGTTTTGACTCAAAGTTTATTATCACTTCATTCTGATGTGTTGATGTGTTTTGGTTGAAGACGTTTAGGGTCAACACGCGTGTTGATGAGGAGGCTGTGGCTTCAGTAGGAGTTTGGTTTATAATCTATTTTATTTCAGGTTCAATCAAAGTAACAAAGTCATCATGCAGTGTGCTGCCCTGAGACCTGGCAAACACCGACCAGGTTTACAAACAATAAGGGCAATTGTCTCTGATCTTCTTTTCTTCAGCAGTTGTTTACATGTCACACACCGAGGGGGCGGGGCTCCAGCAGGAAATCAAAGAATCCACATACAAACATCTGAATTGTGTTATTTTTCTCACTGGCGGGCTCCTGGAAAAAGATGTAAGCAGCCCGGATGTCTTAGTTTAGCGCCAACAGCAAAGCACCCGCATAGGAGCGCTTTGAAAAAAAGGAGTCAGCGTTCCCGGCAAGCAAAGATTCACACGGAAGCTCCGCCCCCTGCCGGCTGCTGTCAAAGCAAGAGGCTTCCAGGCTTCCAAGGAGGATGACGTCACATCCCCTTGACCCTCCAATCACCTCGGGGTCCCATTTGATTGGAAGGCGGCAAAGGCTTTAATCTCGGGACTAATTCAGCTCTTTTTTTCCCTCCGCAAGTGAAAACGTCTCCCAGTCGCTGGTGCGGGACTACAAGCGGGGAGGACGCGGACCGGGACGCACACGGCAGGCAGGCAGGCAGGCAGGCAGCGGCGGCACGGACCTGCGAGAACCAGCACCTCCTCCTTCCTTTTCTTTTTCCTCCGACCATCGGGATTATTATCGCCGTTGTTTTTCTCTGCGTCGTACCGCTTTTGTCCTTCCTTGATGAATGCGACCGAAGCCTCGCCGTCCACTTGGCTGAGCATTGGGACATGAGCACATCGCCCTCGGCGTCTGTCCTGACAAATCTCGCCGAAATCCGAGCCAGTGTTCGGGGAAGCAGCCAGCCAGCGTCTCTCCTTCCGCAGCAGCAGCAGCCGGCACCGCCGTCAGACCCGCTACGGCAAGCCAACAGACTCCCGGTGAAGGTTTTGAAAATGCTGACGGCACGTTCCGGACACATTTTGCACCCGGAGTACCTGCAGCCTTTACCCTCCACCCCCGTCAGCCCCATCGAGGTAAGCAGGGGGGGAAAGCACACATTTCTCATGTTTGATGCGACAAATTGGCGTGAATTAATGATTTTTTTTCTTATTTTGTCGGCCGCTCGCAGCTCGATGCCAAGAAAAGTCCGCTGGCCCTCCTGGCGCAGACCTGCTCCCAGATCGGCAAGCCGGACCCGCCGCCCTCCTCCAAGCTGTCCTCCGTCGCCTCCAACGGATCTAGCGACAAGGATTCTAAATCCGGCCCTTTGAAACTGAGCGACATCGGCGTGGACGACAAATCCAGCTTCAAGCCCTACTCCAAGCCGTCGGACAAGAAGGACTCCTCGGGCGTCTCCGCCGGAGCGGACAAGTCCGGTTTCCGAGTGCCGAGCGCCACCTGCCAGCCGTTCACGCCGCGTACAGGCAGCCCCAACTCCAGCACGTCGGCCTCTCCCATGCCGGCGGAGGGCAAATGCGGGGAGAGAGACGACGGCAAGAAGGACTCGGACTGCGGGAAAAGCGGCCCCGCGGACGGCTCGGCCACGTCCAGCCACAGCCGGATAAGCGTGAGCTGCGGTGGGATTAACGTGGAGGTGAACCAGCACCAGGAGACCACGCACGGCGCTAAGACCTCCGCGTCTTCCTCCTCGTCGGAGTCCCCCACGGTGACGTCCGTGTCGTCGGCCTCGGTGCTGGGCTCCGGGCTCGTGGCGCCGGTGTCCCCGTACAAACCGGGCCAGACCGTCTTCCCTCTGCCCCCGGCGGGCATGACGTACCCGGGCGGCCTCGCCGGGGCCTACGCGGGCTACCCGCAGCACTTCATGCCGCACGGAGGCAGCCTGGTGAACGCGCAGCTGGCCGGCTCGCTCGGCTGCAGCAAGGCCGGCTCCAGCCCGCTGGCCGGGGCGTCGCCGCCCTCCATCATGTCGGCCAGCCTGTGCAGAGACCCTTACTGCCTCAGCTACCACTGTGCCAGCCACTTGGCGGGCGCGGCCGGGGCGTCTTGCACCCACGACTCGGCCGCCGCGGCGGCGGCCAGCGCGCTCAAGTCCAGCTACCCCCTCATGTACCCGACGCACCCCATCCACGGAGTCCACACCTCGGCCCCCTCGTTCAGCGGACACCCCCTTTACCCGTACGGCTTTATGCTCCCCAACGACCCCCTGCCCCACGTTTGCAACTGGGTCTCCGCGAACGGACCGTGCGACAAGCGTTTCTCCTCCTCGGAGGAGCTCCTGAACCACCTGAGGACACACACCGCTTTCACCGGGGCGGAGAAGCTCATTTCCGGCTACCCGGGCTCCTCCTCGCTGGCCAGCGCGGCCGCTGCGGCCATGGCCTGCCACATGCACATGCCCCCGTCCGGGGCCCCCGGCAGCCCCGGGACTCTGGCTCTGCGGAGCCCGCACCACGCGCTGGGACTCGGCAGCCGCTACCACCCGTACTCCAAAAGCCCCCTGCCGACCCCCGGGGCCCCCGTCCCGGTCCCGGCAGCCACCGGGCCGTACTACTCCCCGTATGCGCTGTACGGCCAGAGACTCACCACAGCGTCGGCGCTGGGGTACCAGTGAGGGACGCAGACGGGACTTTGCAAAGTTTATAAGAATAGAAAGAATGCAAATAGAAAGACTTTTATATGAGCGTGGGGGGGAAGGGGGGGGGGGGGTCCGTGGACTTCAGACTGTATTTATTTATGCGTCTGCTGCAACGGCAGGCGGCCATGGAAGGAACCTACTCCAGCCAGTCATAAAGTGCATTACGTCCAAACGGAACTCGATGGCTTCAAGTGGATGACGAGGCTTTTTGTTTTTATTCAAGAGGAGAGCCCACGCACACACACGCACACACACACACACACACGCTAGAGTACTAATTGAAACTAGGGTTCCTGATTTGATGTTCATTTGAAATTGCTATGATTGTATTTGTTCTTTATTTAAGAAAAAAATGTCTCACTGAGAAGAAAATAATTTACATGCATGTTATTTTGTTGTTTCCTTTCAAAAATCAGAAATTGTCCACATTAGAATTATTTTTCAGGTGTATACCATGGGGGGAGAATTGGTATTTTTTTGTATGTATCCTGGAAAAAATAAGAAATACTTGTGTTCCATATCTCCGTGTGCCTCATTGACTTGATTGACGGCTCTAAAGTGTTCACCCGTTGGTGTCTCCTTCCACGCTTAGAAGATACCAGGAGTGTTTGATTTCCAGGAGAAAGAAATCATTTTCAATCCTTTGCTCTTTTAAAAATACAGCAGCTCCGATGGAAGGAGGACATATTAGTCCAGTATTTCACTGCAGTTATGCTGCCATATTTAGGGGAAATCATATTTACATTGGGCGTGTACTATTTCATATTCATGTTGAACGCTGGGAAAAAATACGGCTTGCAGTTTTTTATTTTCAAATGAGGTAAAAAAAAATGTGGACGATATTTGATAACGGCAGAGATTTTTTATTTAAAATCAAAAGTGGTCTGCACGGAATATCACCGCGTTATCTCAAATCTAAAATCTTTTCATTTTTAAAATGTGTTTTTTTAAATGCAATGGTTTGCACATCCGCGGACATAAAAGTAAATGTGAAAATGATAATATTTATATGTAATTCTAACATGGTTACATTTTTAAAATACGCGGCACACACACACACACACACACACACTCTCATGTCAACACTTGTGTTTGCATGGCCAATAAGGTGAACTGCATGCTTTAAAAAAAGATGATTTCATGTACAGCTCCTCCAGCTCCATGTCCTCCATGTCCTCCATGTTCTCCATGTCCTCCATGTCCTCCTGGACTTCCCAAAGCCAACAAAGCAGCCGTGCGTCCTCCAAAGTCACGACGGAGTAGGAGAGCCTTTTCCATTTTGACCCACTCACGGTGCCTTTGCTGTGGAGGTGCAATTCATCATGCACCCCCGTCATGTCACCGAGGGTGGGGGTGCGGCGGGGACACGTGCACGTGAGACTCCCGCCTTGCCACGCAGGGCCTCCGTATCCCCACGGCGTGGAGATGCGTGGAGATGACGCCACACAGCAAGAGGAGAGCCGGATTAGGAAGCTTTGCAAGGGTATTAGTGGATATTCACTTTGTCCATCGGGGCCTAGAGAAGGCTTACGGGAAAGTGCAGAAAGGAGCTTTTTGGGAGGATTTACGAGGGGAAAAGTCCTTTTTGGTGAGTGAAAGCGGACCCAAAGACATCCCATACAAGAGCTGCTCAATTTAGATGCTCGTCTATGGCGGTGTTACTTTTGTTTTTAAGCTAAATAATGTACCAAAAATATGACATAGCGCTACCAGCATGATGCAGAAGAGTTGCACTCCACTGGAAAGTACGACCACAAGAATAAACACGCCTTCATATAATAGCACTTGGAGGCAAATGAGCAGCCTTGTAATGCTGAGCGTTTCTGATTGAGCTTTTGTATTGCGTTATTGTCACTTCAAGCATAATACATGAACGGAATTACACAGCTGCACATTCAGTTTGGCAAATGTACAAAATACACGTCGAAGGTAGACACCACACCATGTGTGTTTCCGACCAAAAGATTATTTATTACACAAACGTTTTTACACTGTCAAGCTAGCAATGACATCCAATACAAGAGCTGCATGAAACAATTCTACATTTACAAATACACTCACCTACGATTTGTAGTTTGCAGTGTTTTTGTTTTTCTAGCTAAATAATGGAACAAAAACATTGCAAAGCGACATCAGCAGGACGCAGAACACCCCGCTGACCCCACTGGAAAATCCAACCACAATAATAAACCTGTTTCCAATCAATAGCATTCCCATCGCTACCAACACCGTTAGCATGCTGGGCTTTCCTGAGGGGGTTTCGTATTGTACACGTATCTCGTGTTCTCGCCAATGATCAAATGCATCGTCATCGTGACGCTACACCGACACAATTCCATCACACGACGTACACATGGCGCTTAACAGAATAAATAAATCACTTTACTCAGCTTCCTGGCGATCTTCTAATGACGGCCATTACAAGATCACTCATCTAGTAGTTGTAGTTTGCAGTGGGGGTTGTTGGTTTAGCAGCAAACAACGAGAAAGCAATATCAGCACGATGCAGAAGACTATGACGCACGCCACAAACTCCAAGCACAATCCTAAACATGTCTTACAAGAACGCCGCCGCCATGATGGGACAGGAACACCATGACATCATCAATACAAGAGCTGTATTAAAAATGATGCATTTTCTAATGTAACACAGTGTGCAGTGTTTTCAGTAGAAAGAGCTACCAGCATGATGCAGAACATTTTTACACAAAAAGGCAAATTACAACCACAATACTAAACGTGTTTTCAACCAATAACACGTCAACACAAATGACTATTGTCTTTATTGTGTTTTTTTATGGAGCTTTTGCATTACATCTCATGGAATCGTCACAGATCAACGTTAAGCCTGAAATAATAAGTCATGCTAGATTTTAGTGAGTGTTGCATCCATGCAAGTTTACTGGCAAGCGCTAAAGACGTCCCATACAAAACCTGCTTTAAAAATGATGCCTTTTCAATACAACACCGTGATAGCTATGTCATGCACAACTTTTTTTAATATCATGTAACCAAACTATTAGACAGAGCTACCAACATGATGCAGAACACCTTTTTAAAAGTGCAAAGTACAAGAACAATAATAAACACGTCTTAAATGAATACCGCTACCACACAAATGAGCAGCGTTACATTTGTAAGGTTTTTGAATGGAGGTTCTGCATTGCATCTCATGAACCCCATTAGCTAACCTTCCTCACACACAAAGCTGTGTAGAATATTTAAGCAGTGTTGCATCCAGGCTAGCTTCCTGACACAAGCTAATGCTAACAATACCAGAGCCGCATTAAAAAGTCTACATTTACTAATGCACTCATTTACTTGTTGCAGTTTGCAGTGTTGTTTTTGTAGCTAAATACTGCTCTCAGAACGATGCAGAATACTTTTATACAAGTGCAAAATACCACTACAATCATGAACACGTCTTAAATAAATACCACTTGAATACTAATGAGAAGTTTTATAATTGCAGTTTTTTTAATGGAGGTTTTGTATTGCATCTCACATTATCGTTCCTGGTCAAATGATGTTGGGACATGAACACAATTTATGTACACGATAATGTACACAATACACACCGTGTACGAGTAAAAACATAGCACATGATATCACCATGGTCCATGTAGCCGTATAGAGTAAAAACATAGCACATGATATCACCATGGTCCATGTAGCCGTATAGAAACATAGCACATGATATCACCATGGTCCATGTAGCCGTATAGAAACATAGCACATGATATCACCATGGTCCATGTAGCCGTATAGAAACATAGCACATGATATCACCATGGTCCATGTAGCCATATAGAATAGAAACATAGCACATGATATCACCATGGTCCATGTAGCCGTATAGCACATGATATCACCATGGTCCATGTAGCCGTATAGCACATGATATCACCATGGTCCATGTAGCCGTATAGCACATGATATCACCATGGTCCATGTAGCCGTATAGAAACATAGCACATGATACCACCATGGTCCATGTAGCCGTATAGCACATGATATCACCATGGTCCATGTAGCCGTATAGCACATGATATCACCATGGTCCATGTAGCCGTATAGCTCATGATATCACCATGGTCCATGTAGCCGTATAGCACATGATATCACCATGGTCCCTGTAGCCGTTTAGCACATGAAGTGTACTTTTCCTTTAAGACCAGAAATCGTGGATGCCACGGGAAGCTCCCACGCCGAGGCTGGTATCGCCATGAAAGCTGTCATTACTGTCACGTCTTCTTGGCTGTTTTGGGGGCGGGGGTGTCAGGGCGCCATTTGCAAACACCAGCGGAGGGAGCAATGATTATCTTTTACGACGTTGTTTTTACAGACAATCAAAGGTCACAACCGTGCAGGAACCGGAATCTTTATGATCACTTGACATTTTCCCTGCCGCAATTATGTCTCACAATTACATCTTGCATTTTTTTACCCCCCCGCCCCCCCCCCTCGAAGCAGCGTAGGATGTGTGCGGAAGCAGGCGTCAGTAAAAGTGTCACAGCAGGTGAAGCGCCACCAGATGACTTCTCATCTGCTAGCGTGGATTCACCAACGTCAGCGACCAAGGCCATAAACGCACCGCCTCCACGCCCCCTGTCTCCCCCCCTCCCCCCCTCGGCGTCTACCATGGATCACATCTTCTATATGCTCCTCATCATGCAGCATGCCAACCCTGACAGCAGGACTGTCATGGTGTTGGTCCCCAGTCGTTAGCATGCTAACCATGAAGAGTTCTTTAAGGACATGTCATGGTGTTGATTCCCAGTCGTTAGCATGCTAACTATGAAGAGTTCCTTTAAGAACATGTCATGGTGTTGGTCTCCAGTCGTTAGCATGCTAACTATGAAGAGTTCTATAAGAACATGTCATGGTGTTGATTCCCAGTCGTTAGCATGCTAACTATGAAAAGTTCTATAAGAACATGTCATGGTGTTGGTCTCCAGTTGTTAGCATGCTAACTATGAGTCATTAGCATGCTAACTATGAATGGTTCTTTAAGAACATGTCATGGTGTTGGGCTCCCGTCATTAGCATGCTAGCTATGAAGAGTTCTATAAGAACATATCATGGTGTTGGTCTCCAGCCGTTATCATGTTAACTATGAGTCATTAGCATGCTAACTATGAATAGTTCTTTAAGACATGTCATGGTGTTGATCCCCAGTCGTTAGCATGCTAACTATGAAGAGTTCTATAAGAACATGTCATGGTGTTGGGCTCCCGTCGTTAGCATGCTAACTATGAAGAGTTCCTTTCCAGTACTTGGTTAAATTGCGATAAAATGTTTCCAAAGAAAGGTATCAGCAGTGGAGTCCTGCTGACGTCTTCCTCGGCTGTGATGAATACGAGGAGAGGAGGCGTTGAGGTGAGGGTGTGACCTCTTTCGGGTGCGAAGGTGACGTGGTCCCACCAAGGGACCTTCAAAGTAAAGCTGAGAGTGACGTGGGCGTGCAAGGTGAGGTGGGGAGAGAGAGTAATAAAAGAAGTTGAAGGTTTGGCTTCCAGGGAACTCGTTTGTCCTGAACGCGCTAATGACAAAGTACGCCTTCGCCCTGGGAAAGTATGCTAGCCAAGCCTAGCTAGCCAAGCCTAGCTAGCCAAGCCTAGCTAGCCAAGCCTAGCTAGCCAAGCCTAGCTAGCCAAGCCTAGCTAGCCAAGCCTAGCTAGCCAAGCCTAGCTAGCCAAGCCTAGCTAGCCAAGCCTAGCTAGCCAAGCCTAGCTAGCCAAGCCTAGCTAGCATACTACTCGTACTGCTCATGCTCCACATCCACGCTGCCATCTCACCTTTCTACGTGTCGTATTTCTACAATGGTTCCACAGCCTAGCAAAGTACTCACAGTACATGTGAAGAAATCATATTCATACTACATTGAATACAGTACTCTTTAGTACTCTTTACAACGCCACAAGGATGGAGGAGTACTACATCATGTACTTGCACCTACAGAATAAATACAGTATTCACCCAAATATTCAAACTTTACATCCATCCATTTCCTGACTGGACTTACTGGGCCATACTGGTGTGTAGTACAGACCTACTGGGCCATACTGGTGTGTGGTGGGGACTTACTGGGCCATACTGGTGTGTAGTACAGACCTACTGGGCCATACTGGTGTGCAGTACAGACCTACTGGGCCATACTGGTGTGTGGTGGGGACTTACTGGAACATACTGGTGTGTAGTACAGACCTACTGGGCCATACTGGTGTGTGGTGGGGACTTACTGGGCCATACTGGTGTGTAGTACAGACCTACTGGGCCATACTGGTGTGCAGTACAGACCTACTGGGCCATACTGGTGTGTGGTGGGGACTTACTGGGCCATACTGGTGTGTAGTACAGACTTACTGGGCCATACTGGTGTGTGGTGGGGACTTACTGGAACATACTGGTGTGTAGTACAGACCTACTGGGCCATACTGGTGTGTGGTGGGGACTTACTGGGCCATACTGGTGTGTAGTACAGACTTACTGGGCCATACTGGTGTGTGGTGGGGACTTACCGGTCCATACTGGTGTGCAGTACAGACCTACTGGTCCATACTGGTGTGTAGTACAGACCTACTGGTCCATACTGGTGTGTGGTGGGGACTTACTGGAACATACTGGTGTGTAGTACAGACCTACTGGGCCATACTGGTGTGTGGTGGGGACTTACCGGGCCATACTGGTGTGCAGTACAGACCTACTGGTCCATACTGGTGTGCAGTAGAGCAGACCAGTAAGCAAGGAAAGGACCAGTATGAGAGCCTCCAGGGAGCGTGTGCAGTAAGAGCAGCCATCTATAACACTTATGTGATGGAGGAGAGCTATATTTATCAGGCGGATATAAAGTATTCACCTATTACCAGCCGGCACATTACTTGGGCGATTCATTCACGTCAGCAGAGCAAACAATTACCCAAGCGCCGCCACCGCCGCCGCCGTCCGGCTTCCGGGGCCGTGCGAGGTCCAATGGAGACCTCTCCCAGGAAATAAGAGCAGAGCGGGACATTCCTCAGCTCATCCAAACGCTCCGTGAGGAGATCAAACATTGATCTCGGGCAGGCCGGCGTATTAAGGGCGGAGCGGGGCAGACTAATGGGCCTGACCGGGAGACAAATTGGGCCGGGCGTCCCGGCAACGCCGCCCCGGGAAATATGGCGCTATAGCATCATTTTTATTGCTTTACTGCATTTTAGTCTTAAGTGAGAAATCCAGCAGAGAATGAGCTGCCTTCTAGTAGCAAAGCTTTATTTGGATTAGCATCCATGGACGACATAAGCATCATCACACGGGGAAGATGCTTCTTGGTTATTATATTTTGGTTATTATGGTGGAAAAGAAGGAAAGAAATTGTGATAATTGCATCATCCCACCAAAAGAGGAGAAAATGGCTTGTCTTCCATCAATTATGTAACAATGACTTGAAGGAACCAGTTTTGGGGGCCTTTCTAGCAGGACCAAATACCTTCATGAAGAATGACTTGATGATATTGGACTCGTGACTCTGGCGCCTCCTCAGGCCAGAGGTGGTACTACACGGGAGGGGCTGCAGAAACTTCATGTAGGCAGGATCATACAGTATTTGTACTATGTTTAAATATACTTGGATGTTGTACATTAGCAAAATGACTTAAGGATTAATTCACTAAATCATAATATATTGAAATACACGTAAAAATACATTTTAAATAATAAATGTAATGACTACTACAACAAAAAACATTTTTAAAATAAATAATAGTATAATTATTGAAATGTTTAATTAATGGAATTGACTTAAATCATGTAATATTAATTACAATAATTCTAATCAATAAATCTAATATTAATATATTTTTTATTATTAATATATAAATAATTAATATATTAATAATTATATATAATAATATAATAATTATAATTAATTATAATAATAATAATTAATTATAATAATTATAATAATGGAATAATATTCCATTACTATTTTTAAAATATATTTAAATGATTAAATTAATTAAAAAAATCAGTAAATAAATAATAAATGATGTATTCATTGTTTATTTTTCAAATATAAGAATGGTATTGGTAGCCTTGAAAAGGTTGGAAGAAGTACGAGAGGACGAGTGGTTCCTCAGGTGGACTGGGGTTCCTCAGGTGGACTGAGGTTCCTCAGGTAGACTAAAGGTCCTCAGGTGGACTGAGGTTCCTCAGGTGGACTGAGGAAAAGGCGCCTCAAAGGTCAGCAAACCAAAGGAGAGCTACCATGATCCTTTTTAGACGGATGAAGATAAGTCAGCAGCTCATCTCCATCTGCTCGTAGAAGAGAGAAGATGCTGGAAGACCTCCTCTTTTGGTGACCTCCTACTGAGACGTCTACGTGGAATGATTGGATGGTTTTGAGAGCCAAGGAAGGTTCCCCCCTGTGTGAGCTTGTCAGTCGTCCCCCCCCCCCCCCCCCCAAAAAAAAGGCAGCGTACGCGTGTGGTGATCCAGCCGCTAATTGTCTCCAGCGTGCAACATGGCAGCAGACATTAAGCAGCCTTCCAAGTCTTCTCACACAACAAGGTAACATCAACACGCTCCGTCAAAAAGGCAGAAACAAATAAGAGAAGAGACGCAAGTTTGAAGCCAGAAGATCTGTCATGTGACTGATTCCCTCCACCAGGAGGCAGGAGAGCAGGTAAATAAGAGGGAACGGGGCATCGAACATGCGGCTAATAACTGATGTTATGACTTTGGCATTTGCTCTGACACGCGTCTGAGACAGGAGCATTAAAAGACATCCACTGCCTGACAGCTACCGCGGCTACCGCGCCCCCCCCAGGCGGGAAGGATTCTCATTTTGATGACTGTGTCAGTCAGGCTGAAGCCTGTCTCCCGCGCTCACAAACGCAACACGGAGAACGCCCGTCACCCCCAGACCGCGGCAGGCGGCGCTCCGGTGGCCCGGTGCGGCCTGGGGGCCGCCTGCCAACCACCTCTACTTCTCTTTGGCCTGGCACGTTCTAATGATGGAAATAAACCAAACTGGTGATGGTGGATCATAACATACGACGGGAAGAAAGGCCCGCCTGCCTTTAGCTTTGTTTTTAGCCCTGAATGAACGTATGGATTTATTGGTTTTATTTTAATGCATCTTTTACTCAACTCGATTTTCTGAGTACTCTGAAAAGCGCTATACAAATATAATGTATTATTATTATTATTATTATTATTATAAATGTTACTTGGGAATGAAGTCAACATTGATGAGGAGTATCCCCTTTAGAGCTTGTAGTGCTGCATGGTATCGGAAGTATCGACACTCCAGTATGGATACTAGATACTGTATGAACCTGATATCACGTCTCCTCAATGCTTGTTATCAATATTCATCGTCATGGCGACAAAGTGAGGGACTGATACTGGATATCTGAGACTGATACTGATATCTTCTCCATCTTCTCCATCTTCTCCATCTTCTCCATCCGGGTTCGCTTAGTCCAAGAAAGTCAAAGCGGTTTTTGACTTTCTTTCATTCCTCAGCGTGAGGTGGTAAAGAGTTGGGGGCACCTTGGTAGGAAAGAGTAGGCACCCCTACTGGGGATTTCATAAAAAACGATGGGGTCGGGACACCAGCAGTCGTGGTTGTTATGAGGGACGACTACGCTAATAAATCAGCCAATCAGGCGTTCCCGGGGGTTGCGTACATTTAGCCATTGGTGGGTCTTCACATAAAACTACTTAGGGCGGAATGGATGCATGCTCATTCAGGTGACAACCCCCCTGTGTGGACGTTAGGAGCATAGAAACACGAGAACAGGAACGTGGCCCCGTCCTCACAGGGGTCCCCCAACTAAAAGGGAAGTCTTCCCCCTCCGGTAGGAACCGGAACGACTGATGTCACAGCAGGAAGCAGGAAGCAACATGAAAACGGGAACAGGTAAAAATATCGAGAAAAGCATCGTGAAGCGAGTCCAACTTATTGGAGTGTTTTGACAAAGCGGCGAGGAGAAATGCGCGGGTCAGACGTGCCCGTCCTGACAGCTCTGAGTGATGCGCACCTTGGCGGAGGCGCTCCACCCGCCACCCTAATGGAATCCAGGAGGACCGGACCATCCGCCGTGAATCCTTCATAAAAGAGCGAGCTGGGAGTTTATCACCCGGGATGGGAAGCATGTTACATTTGCCACTTTAAAGAAGACGAATGGGTCACTCGGCCATTTACATTCTCATACATTTTCATGAATCTTCCTCCAAGTGAATTTGATCTATCGGTAACAAGATGAATGATGAGCATAAAGCGGCGGCAGCTCTGGCATCAACCATCCGTCATCCCGTGCCAAGTCTGTTACTTTGACGAGACGCCCGTCCGTCTTAGCAACCTTGCTCAGGAGTCGGGAGAAAGTGCAGACTCTTTCCATCCGACACTTTCGCTTACAAGCACGCTGTGTTCGATAGCGCCTGCGTACGGCGCCTTTGTGGACGAGCGCCAAGGTGAACAAAGCCTGGTTGTGTTGGACGGAGACGCTCAGCCGAGCGGCGAGCGGGAAAATAAGCTGAAAGCCTCGCTTTGCACTCGCCAGCAGCGTGAAACGAGGACGGCGAGGGGAGTCGGTCCGCAGGAAGCACGGCGAATAGAGCGGTCCGAGGGACGAGAGCGATGGCGGGGGGCGTCGCCGTCCACATCCTTCAGTTCCTTCCCTCCTGTTATTACACGCATGGCGTCCGCCGCTCGGATGCGAGCGTTTGGAACCTTTCACAGGAATCATCTGACTGTCGCTGGGATGAAGCGTTTAGGGCCGAAGGGACGGATCCTGGCGGGAACCCGCGTTGTCATTTAAAAGCCGTACGTGGTCACCAGCGAGCGAGGGCGGTGTGCTGCGGACAGAATGATGCATCGCCCCGCCGGGTCCAAATGATGATTTTATTCCTCACCTCTAATTTGGCCGCATGCTACCGATGGAGACTGCGAGCCTGACCCAACATCCGACGCTGACGTCACGTCCAACGCCGGCCTCTCGCTGACAGACCCAACACGGCCTCGCACGGGCGGGGGCCTGGGGGTAATTTACACCCGGATGGGCGACGTCAGGGCTGCCCGTGGGGAGCGCCGCCACGGAGAAGGCAGCTCCTGTCTGCAGCGGCCGTGTGACAAAGCTGAGAGCTCCCAGACGCCGGCGTGATTAATGACTTACGCCAAGGCGGCGTGGAAGGCGGGTAATTAGCTGCAGCCTGATTAAAGACAAGTAAACTTCTGCTGATAACCCGATTGTGTTTCTCCCGAGCGCCAAGGCATGTGGCATGTGGAAGCTCTTACTGCCAGGCTTTGCAAGAAGCAGACCAACGTTGAGGATGATGAATGTGGTCTCCAACAGGCGTACGCAGCCTCTAATTTCAAACTATTTAGCGCGTGACATATTGGCGTTGTGTGCGCTGCGTCTCCCTGCAGTCATGTTTGCGGTCCGTGA
Source organism: Doryrhamphus excisus (assembly GCF_030265055.1). Lineage (NCBI taxonomy): Eukaryota > Metazoa > Chordata > Actinopteri > Syngnathiformes > Syngnathidae > Doryrhamphus > Doryrhamphus excisus. The sequence continues at coordinate 16,674,126 of NC_080485.1, forward strand.
CGTGCTCCAACTTTCAGAGGGCGGCTGTTTTGCATCTGGCGGGGGTATGAATAACGTTTTGTGCTGGCCCCGTTCCTTTGCACACCTTGGGTTTCTCCCCCCCGCCCTGTCCAAACATTGACTCCGCTTTATTAGCGAAACAGGAGAGTGGCAGCCCGCCACGCAAAGTCCTCGACGAGCAGATTGTTAGACTTGTGGCTGTCGAGGAGCGGACGGGACGGCCGAAGACGAGCCAGAAAGCGGACAGCAGTCGGCTGGATGGAGGTTGGATGAAGAAGGCTTGCAGTCGGCTGCCAAAGTTACGTCTTGCTTTGGGCTACGACCGACGAACAAACGCAGCAGGAGAACAATGGACAGCAACTTCACGTCACGACGCTGACCATTTCAGCTTCCAGGCTCGTAGATCAGCTCGGAAAGCAGAGTCGGGTCCAAGGTCACTGCTGGATCTCACATCTCACAGAGGTTCTGCTGCATATGAATACAAATACAGTATGCTAACAGAGGTTCTGTAGTATGCTAACAGAGGTTCCGCTGTGTATGAGTAGAAACACAGTATGCTAACAGAGGTTCTTCAGTATGCTAACAGAGGTTCTGCTGCATATGAATAGAAATACAGTATGCTAACAGAGGCTCTGTAGTATGCTAACAGAGGTTCCGCTGTGTATGAGTAGAAACACAGTATGCTAACAGAGGTTCTGCTGTATATAATTAGAAATACAGTATGCTAACAGAGGTTCTGCAGTATGCTAACAGAGGTTCTGCTGTATATAATTAGAAATACAGTATGCTAACAGAGGTTCTGCAGTATGCTAACAGAGGTTCTGCTGCATATGAATAGAAATACAGTATGCTAACAGAGGTTCTGCTGTATATAATTAGAAATACAGTATGCTAACAGAGGTTCTGCAGTATGCTAACAGAGGTTCTGCTGCATATGAATAGAAATACAGTATGCTAACAGAGGTTCTGCTGTATATGAATAGAAATACAGTATGCTAACAGAGGTTCTGTAGTATGCTAACAGAGGTTCTGCAGTATGCTAACAGAGGTTCTGCTGTATATAATTAGAAATACAGTATGCTAACAGAGGTTCTGCAGTATGCTAACAGAGGTTCTGCTGCATATGAATAGAAATACAGTATGCTAACAGAGGTTCTGCAGTATGCTAACAAAGGTTCCGCTGTATATGAATAGAAATACAGTATGCTAACAGAGGTTCTGCAGTATGCTAACAGAGGTTCCCCTGTATATGAATAGAAATACAGATTTCCTCATTTATTGTTTGTCTGGGAAGAGAAAAACAAGCCCAAACTGGTGACGAACAAGCAAAGGAAACAGACGTAAGTCCATGGTCCACGGTAAGCGAGGGTCTCGGCGGTGGAAAGGACAGTGCTGGGGGGCAGGAGGCCACCCGCTCCTCCTTTTATCACCCCTCTCATAATTAGGTTGGTTAACATACTGCTGTGTATGCAGCCATATTGACTGGGAGCCTAATCACATTACCATCGAGTTCCCGTCTCTGCTCGCCCCCTGGTGACGCTGGCCAGTCCAGAGTGATGGTCCCAACCCGTGGGAGGAAATGAGATGTGGACACAGCTTTATTCTTCTTCTCCGTGTGAAAAAATGTGGCGGTGAGAAATAGAGGAGGAAGTTGGCAGGGGGGGGTATGCCGGAGCCTATCCCAGGCGTCTTAGGGCGAGAGGCGGGGTATACCCTGGACTGGTCGCTGGGGCAAAGGTGACAGCAATGCACAGAGTGAACCCTCCTCCCGTGTGACACGCATTCACATGGCAAGATATTGATCATCCACTTCAGTTTCATTGATTGTGTCATTCATTCCTTCCTCATCACCAGAGGCCGGGCGCACCCGGAGGCGTCAGTCATTCATTCATTCATTCAGAGGCCGGGCGCACCCAGAGGCATCAGGCATTCATTCATTCATTCATTCAGAGGCCGGGCGCACCCAGAGGCGTCAGGCATTCATTCATTCATTCATTCATTCATTCATTCATTCATTCATTCAGAGGCCGGGCGCACCCAGAGGCATCAGGCATTCATTCATTCATTCAGAGGCCGGGCGCACCCAGAGGCGTCAGTCATTCATTCATTCCTTCAGAGGCCGGGTGCACCCAGAGGCGTCAGGCATTCATTCATTCCTTCAGAGGCCGGGCGCACCCAGAGGCGTCAGGCATTCATTCATTCATTCAGAGGCCGGGCACACCCAGAGGCGTCAGGCATTCATTCATTCATTTGAGGAAGGGTCCGCCCAATCGGTCGCACCATCCGTTTAAGACGACAGCATCATCTCCAACTCCTGATGAGTTCTAAGGAGTGGAATTTCACTTTCATCTTTTCTCTTTTCACCGGGCTCGAAATTTCCATCTGCACGCGCATCGTTTTTCTCCGAGACAAATGTGCTGTTTTTCATGTTCCAAAATTAGATCAGAAGAAAACGATTAATCATGTCACGGCCCGGGAAAGGAAACAAAGATCTGATTTTCCTCTCCTCCTCCCTCACCTTTTCTCTCGCTCTGGCCCCGCCTCCTTTGGCGGGCTTGCCCCCGCGTTAAGGACGGCCTTCCCTGTCATCGCCCCTGTTGGTCTCTCCATCGCTGGCGTCCTGCACGAGAAGAAAGGACGGCTAATGTGAAACGACGAGGCGCCTTCAATTAGCGTAGCCCCCCCCCCCCCCCCCCCCCCCCCGCGGCGGCCAACAACAGATGGCGTCCCGTTTGTGAGCGCCGCCGCAACCGAGTGCGAAAGTGCAAGTCACCGGGACTGCAAATTAGCGAGGCGGCGGGACTGTCAGGTGCTGGCCCGGCCTGACAGTTGTAGCCCATTATGGCAACATTGATGTTTTCATAGTGTGACAAAAAGGATCCCCCCCCACACCCCCACCCCCGCCTTTACAGAGGGCCTGTCTGTCAGCCAGCTCTCAAGTCATAACAAATCACTGGCACTCAGCTGAGGCTGAGCATTGGGAACGTCGGGAAGATAAATGACCTGCAGGCCTTTGAAGAGCTTTGGCAGTTCAGATGGCTCGGTGGCGCTGACAGAGAAATATACACAACAGCGGAACCAATAATGAGAACATTAAACATTCCTGCCTCCTGACAGGCTGACAGGACAGCCCGGCCTGCCATCAATCATCTTCTGAGGCATAACCTTGACAATTAGTCTCCTCTTTGCCTCCAGCTCTCCGCCCCGCGTGCTCTCCTGGCTGGAAAGCCGGGCTTTGCGCTCGCCGAACGGGGGCCGCCGTCAGCGGGCCGAGACAGATCTCTTATCAGGCTGCGGAGGTGACAGGCGTGTGCGGGACCCGACATGCCAACATGTCGGGGCATCGTTGCCGGGATGGCAGCGACACCTTGGACTCGCTCCTGGGGCGTTCACGTCACCGCTCTCCCTCTAAAGCCAAACATGGAGACTTGAACGCCACAAATGGAGTACAGTTCCAACCTGGGCTGAGACGGTGGCTCCCCCGGGAGCATCGTCGGGGGGGCTGGAGGTGCTGATACCGCCATGGCTGCCTCCAGTCCGGCAGGAGGGGGTTCACTCTGTGCACGTACTACATATCATCACATCCTGTCTTCTGGATGCCTGACATGGCCGTCCCTCTACATCCACTCTTTCTGAAATGAATGAATAAATGATGGCTTTGGGTGGTACACTATGGTCTAGTATTTGTAAACAAATACTAGTATATGGTATATAATAGTATATTACATTCAAGTGATGTGTCGCATTCTGGCCACTAGGGGGCAGCAATGACACTGCGTGAAGTCATGAGGTCGGCCATGACATGTTCCACATCACAGAGTGAAAAAAAACTCCTCCCACTCCATGTGGAAGTGGTAGGTCTTTGGCTTCTTAGGTTTTGAATAAATCAATTTGAGGCTAACAGGTTAGCTCATTAGCTTGTTAGCTCCCCGGCTTGCTAACTACTGGCAACCCCTTCGTCAGTCACACAGTCTCTTGGTCAGTGGGTGGAGGCGGGGCTGCTAGCATGCACACAGAGTGCAGGGGAGTGTAACCTATAGCAGATCTATTTTGTTCATTGCAGTTTTCTTACGAGTCTGCATTGTCTTTTCCATGATATCATTGTGTTTGATTATACATGTAAATAATGTACATGTACTAGATGTACTAGATGTACTAGATGTACTAGATGTACTAGATGTACTAGATGGATGCAATGACGGGAGTTGAACAGAAGTGGGAAAAAACAGAAACAAGCAGGGAAGGCACGAGTGTCCAAGCAGAAGAGGCAAAGCCGAGCATGTGGCGAAATTAAAAATGGATGTACGATTGATACCTAGCATGATACCAGTTAGCATTTAGCTAAGTCTCTACTGATGAAAACAGGTAAAATGCTACATGCTAACAATGTGGGACACGTACAGCAAAGTGTCTGTGCGTGTTAATACTTGCCAACAAAATGCTACTATGCAAATATTAGCATGCTAACACCTGACATGATCGCACGAAAAGTAAATAGGTTTCTACTCATACAAAATGCTACTATGCCAATCTTACCATGTTAGCACCGCTAATGTTAGCATGCTAAATAACAAAAAATGCCACCCCGTTAAAGTTAGCATGCTACCAATGCTAACATGCTAACTTTGGCATGCAACACAATACTCATAAAAATGTCTTAAACATCACCAACACGTCGTGCAGGAGAGTGTAACCTACAGCAGATCTATTTTACGAGTCGCGTTAAATCCGACCGTCCGGCGAAGCGAGTGTCTCGTGCCAGCTAGCGTCCAGCACATATAAATATGCTACTTGTTTTTAGCCGTCAGCATGTGCGGCTGAGCACAGGCGCTCGCTTGTGTTTCCTCCATTAGCCAAACGCGTGTAAATCATCACAGACAAGCTGACCCCCGAAATGTTTGTCTTCTCCGGTTTCCAACACTTGCGAGTTCGCTCTGGCGGAACATTTTGTTAGCGCGCCACCAGAGGTGATTTATATGCGGATTGAGGACGGATCCCTCTTTAAGCAGCCGCAGAAGAAAAAGCATGTCAAGGATGTGTGGCGGCCGCTACAGGCAACCTTTCAGAGAGTATTTTTCTACCGCGGCTTATTGGCCGGGCAATAAATATTTGGCTGACAGGACCTTCTTGTGGTTACCTGCAACCGAGCTGGATAATTAGCAGCCCCTGAAGATGATGTATGACTTTCATTACCCTGGGAGATGGGGCAAACTAAACGAGGACGTAGCTAATTGCCATGTAAAGCAGTTTGGCGTGAAGGAAGGCTAAAGGCCCCACGCTCTCCCCTTTAAGGCCCCGCTGCAAAGATCCAAAGATGCGGGATCTCCCACTCTGCCCCACCTTGCTGGCCGCAGGACTTCAGCGTCGGTCCATAAATCAGCAGCCGCTTACAGCTCAAACGACCCTGAGTCATCAACATGTAATAAGCAGACTGGCGCGCTTCAAACGCTCCACTTCTGCTGGCACCGCACCCCCCGCCCCCACCCACGCCACCCCCCATCCCGTCCTCCTCGCCGCTCCCTCTCACACACATCTTGAACTTCTTACAGCGTTCAGACCTGGGAGAGGAGGAAACAAAAGCACATCCACCTCTGAGGGTGTCTTCTCTTCCCTGCCCCAAGGAGAGGCTCTAAGTGGGCCGGGGGGGAAAGTGTTTCCAGAAGCTGCTCCTAGGGGTTCTGGCAGCGGAGGCTAATGGCTAACACGATGGCTGGAAGTACGCTGGCATCCATTTCCCCACACGGCCACGCTCCCCCGCTGACACGCGTTCAAGTACAGTAAGCTTCTCATCCATCATGGGACGCTCGGCTTCATCATGTGTTGATACCACACGCTCTGGAAAAGCCATCCATTTTACTCATGAATGAAATCATGGTGTTTGAGTATACATGTACATAATGTACATGTACTACATGTACTACATGTACTAGATGTACTAGAGGGATGCAATATCTGGAGACGTTGAACAGAAGCGGGAAAAAACACAAACAAGTACTGAAGGCAAGAGATAAGTCTCTACTTATGAAAACGGGTCAAATGCTACATGCTAACAATGCTAACATGCTAATGTGGGACATGTACAGCAAAGTGTCTGTGTGTGTTAATACTTTTGAAAATGCCAACTAAAAGCTACCATGCAAATATTAGCATGCTAACACCTGACATGATAGCACTAAGAGTAAATAGGTTTCTACACATACAAAATGCTACTATGCCAATCTTACCATGTTAGCACCACTAATGTTAGCATGCTAAATAACCAAAAATGCCACTACGCTAAAGTTAGCATGCTACCAATGCTACACCTAGCATGGTGTCTGCATATGTTAATACTCATAAAAATGGATTAAACATCAACATGCAAAGCTAACATTAGCATGTAAAAGCTAGCATGATAGTGCTGTTTGTCAATATTAATATTCATGAAAATGGCTAAAAATGCTGCTATGCTAATGTTAGCATCTAGCAATGCTAACATTAGCATGCTAACACTTAACATGTCAATATTAATATTCATGAAAATGGCTAAAAATGCTGCTATGCTAATGTTAGCATCTAGCAATGCTAACATTAGCATGCTAACACTTAACATGAGAGCACAGTGTTTCATTCATTCATTCATTTTCTACTGCTTATCCTCACGAGTGTCGTGGGGGTGCCACATTGTGTGAATTATTATTTGTATGCATCATTATTGTGTATAATTATTATTATTGTGTGAATGTGTCCCACAGTAATTATAAAAAATGATAACTGGTACGTTTATTTTTATTATTAGTTACCAATGATGGAAATAAAAGCAATAATTTGAGGGGGTATTTTTCCATTTTTAAAAGATAAAAATCTGCTTTATCAACGCAGTGAAGACACCAAGAGTGAAATGTGAAAACTCCAATAAATCAAAGTGGCTGATGGGAGTATTGATGCACGATGCAGGTGACGTGCGTGATGATAGTAGCCTACTTTGAGAGACGCAACTATTGATCCCAGCCGTCCGGGCTGATGAAGCACCACCCGTGGTCACCGGTGGCGAAGGCGAGCGCGCTTCCATCGTCAATCTCACGGGTGCGTTACAAATGACATGTGCATTGATCATCAGGCGGGCAAACACGGCGCCGTGCGGCTGCATGGCCGCGTACTGGAGCGCCGGTAGTTACAGTGCAGCCCAACATGATGGACACTGACAGGTTCATCACATTAGCGTGTTCAAAACGCCAAGAAAATGACTCGGGAGAGACGTCCGCGATGTCATGTGACGGCCTGGTCGGAGGCGGTGGAGAGGACGCCAGACACGTATACTCATTGGATGAAAATATTGAAATATGGCAAGACAGAGCGTATAAGCCGTCCCGTTCTGAGAGGTGGTTTTTACGGGGAGCATATTTGGGTCACCATGACATAAAAGTAGCTGTGATGTTCGCTGGATAATGGAAACGCTACAGTAAAAAAAAGGTTAATCTCCATTTCCATTTCAATAAATCCATCTCCAACAACAAAATCCAGTGAAAGACAGTCGCCACTGCCACACGATCTTGTCATTCGCCGGCCTAATTTGCAAACTGGAGCATATTAATTCCTTCCCCACACAACAAACAGCCTTTTTCAAGCTATTTCACCTCTCGCTAATGAAGCAATTGTTTCTTCCACCACATGTCAAATCCAGCGAATGTCAAACCTTCCGCAGACACCCAAAGCCTTCCGTGCTGTCAGGGACGGCTTTTGTTTGTTTCCGTCGGCGTGTGCTCATCTGACACTTGAAAGCTCCTTCTGGGTTTAGATCCAGATGAAACGCACGCAGTCCGCTGATGCTTGACTGCTCCATATATAAACACCAGGGGCGGAGCACCACGTTCCGGGGACCCAAACCAAAGCCACCCCAGCCAACCCCCCCGTTTGACTGCTGTGCATGAATGGCTTTGTTTGGAAGGAAAGGTGCACCGCCATCCGAATCCCAATCCTAATGGGAGACATCCTGTGCCTTCTAAAGATATACAAAGAGATAAAAGCTAAGAATGCACGTGATGGGACGCACCTATTCCACCTCCTTCATATGAAGCACATTGTTATTATTATTCTTATCCACATTGTTCCACCCAAGAACTACCTTACTGGCGTAGTGACACCTCGCCACACCACAGCGGCTAGCGGCTAGCGACTAGCCGGCTAGCGACTAGGCTAGGTGTAGCCTTCCTTTCTATGTTGCTATGTGACATCAATACACCCAGGAAGGAAGTTCTACTACAATACTCAAGTATGACATGTTAGCATCGATTAGTTTTCTATCTTCATAAGACAGCAAAGAGAGACGGGCGTGTTCGTGCGTGACGAAGGATTGAGGACGATGGCCACCATCCCAGAGAAAGTCCACCTTTGCCAGGTTCGGGTGTGAAAAGGCAGGCCCATAAATGATGTTGTGTTCATGTGTTGTCATGGAGACATCCAATCCTGCTCTAAGTGGCCGCGTGTGCTCCAGTTGGATGTTTGGATGCGAGAAGATGCAAGCGTCGCCGAGCACAGCAGGGGAGCTCTCTTGTTTACCTCAAGGTGAGAATTGCTTTTGCTCACACCACTCTCACCACGCCGCCCACCTTTGGCCCCGGGGCCGTGGACCAAATGGCGAGGCAGGGACGCCTGGCGTCTTATATGTGTATTACTGATGGAGGACGACAGCACGTATGCTAACCCCTCGCCACATCACGCTCTAGCAAATATATATGAATTCATAAATCATGCTGTTTCCTGCTGGAATTACAGTAAACTACAATAGTCATAAAATAACCATTTTTAAATATCTCTTCCATATGTTTGGCTTAAATGTAAAAATGTGTAAATGGAGTAAAATGCTAATACTAGGCATTGAGAAGACGTAGTATTCCCCACCGACCACTATGTGTCAGAGGAAGTAAAAAACAGCAAGGAACTCATCTGACTTATGTTCTCTTATTATGTCAACTATATTGACTAATAGGAGTGTAACTGAGTGTAACTGAGTGACTATAGGGGTGTTATATCATGTCTAGAGGGCTCTAATCATGTTAAAAAATGTATTTACAAGGTGCTAAACAAGTTTTCCATGTCTTATTTTCTCTTATTATGTCAACTATATTGGCTAATATGAGTGTAAAGGTGACTATAGGGGTGTTATATCATGTCTAGAGGGCTCTAATCATGGTAAAAAATGTATTTACAAGGTGCTAAACAAGTTTTCCATGTCTTATTTTCTCTTATTATGTCTACTATATCAGCTAATAGGAGTATAAAGGTGACTATAGGGGTGTTATATCATGTCTAGAGGGCTCTAATCATGTTAAAAAGTGTATTTAGAAGTTGCAAAACCGGTTTGCCATGTCTTATTTTCTCTTATTATGTCAACTATATTGGCTAATAGGAGTGTAAAGGTGACTATAGGGGTGTTAGTCCATGTCTAGAGGGCTCTAATCATGTTAAAAAAATGTATTTACAAGGTGCTAAACATGTTTCCTATGTGATTCTATCAGAAATCCTACTTGGCAGAAATTCAAGGGCGGGGTCTGAAAGCGATAAGCGGGGGGGGGGGGGGGGTACTAGCATATGTTCTTCAGCGAGTGCATGGCATTGTTGATTGTTGATGCTAAGTGTAGCATTTTAATAAAGTAATTACAGTTAGCATGTTTTAGCATCAGTTTACCTTTAATGATTCCTGTTTACTTTCCAGTATGTCCAATATTTGAATATATTTAGTTCAAATGAGTGAAATCATACAAAGTATTTATGGACGTAGTATGTTTACATTTCTGAATGCAATGACACACGCTGTAAATAATCGATGGACGCAGGAAAGAATGAGCGTTGCCTGGTGTGCATTCATGCCTGAAACCAGCGTCCCCCATCGGTGGGGGGGCGAGTGCCAACAGCGCGTATACGATGTCAGCATCTGACGTTGACCCTCTTCTAGTGCGAGCTTGTTAAACCCTCCATGGCGTGTTGCAAACGACTAGCATGTGTTGGGTTAATATCCACACTAACCTTTACGCTTCCAGACGCTGCCAGCCAGAAGACGTAGCGGCGCTAACATGAAGGAACCAAACATGTCCTCTTCGGGGGAGCTCATAATCCAAAGGGGGCCGGATGGGGGGTCGATGTGGCCTTAAAGCGTCTTTGCGAGACTTGCGCGAAAACAGGACCGGGCTAATGATCGGGATCACATTGAGCGAGGTTTTATTGTGTTTGGCACGGAGGAAATAACAGGAAGAAATGAACGAGGGCGAGGTGCCAAGGCTGTCATACAATTAGGCTCCAATGACAGCCGCCCTGCACGTCATCCAACTTTGTTTAGATTTCTTCCACGGGTGAACCAAAACGAGTGAAATTGAGAATAAAGTGCGACAGGAAGCGATAAATCATGCTAAACGGCCAATCGATAAACAAATGCATTGTAAATGATGACTAATGGCCCGGCGGTCATAAAGTAACACAAGCACAACTCAGCAGGCCGTTGGTTTCATGGCCGTGCTAAATAAACAGACACGTTTCTTTCACGGCGCTAATAAATTTCCCTGAAAAAGTCAAAGAGCGCTCCATCTGCTTCAAATAATTTTTAATTTCCTTTTCTGTCCTGTCCCCATTAGGTATTCCGCTGGGATGTTCGCACAATTCTTTCATTTACGTCCTCCCATATGCATCCAATTACCTTCCCCTGCACGGAGCGCCGGCCTGGTCTCTCTCCACCGCCGCCCAAAGTACCCCCCCCACCCCCCACTGCACCTTAAGCAAACTTCAGACTTGTTTTATTATCTGCGAGACAGGCACTGAGTCACTTCTCTCGTGCTATGGTGGATTTGGACCGGGTCTTTGGTTTGATGTGTTCTGGCTCAGGCCACAAACACCTGTACGCCCCACCCCCCACCCTCGCCCCCCCAGATTTCTTTCCTTGCAGGCCAATCTGCTGGATAAACGCTTGAGCAGATGTTTGGAAAGCAGTCAGGGAGTCCCTTCCTGGTCTCGGTCAAAAGATAGGATTGATGGAACAAACCATTGAATGGAAATAGGAGTCTTCGATGACCCCCCCCCCCCCCCATGAGGAAACGCAACAACCAGTTGTGTTGAGATATGGATGCCAACAATGTCAACCACTTCTACTCTTCAACCGTCATGAAAACGTGTGGAACAACGCAGCCTTGGAAGGATTTAGGATGACTGCTATTGAACAGGCGTCCCAAAAACAGAACATCACTAATGACAAATACAAGAACGTACTCATGCAAACGTGACCAACATCTGACACAGAAGATGAGCTTTCACCTATTTCCTGTCTTTATGCAACACACCATGCACACTCACAAAGTCAGCAAACCATTTCAACGACCCTGACCCTGACCCTGACCCTGACCCTGACCCTGCTCCCTGACTTGCATTCAAACATATTGAAGTACCGAGTTGGTCTGGGACCAACGAGACCCGGAAGGGACGCCGACTGCCTCTAGGTGGCGTGGTTGCAACCCAGCGATAGATAGCAAGTGGCTATCATCTGGCTAGTCCTGCCTTGCTGCCCTAAAGGGCATTTGACCAAATGTGGCCTGCAGGACCACGGCCCTGAACAGACGACTGGATCTACGTGTCCACACATGGGCAACATGCACAATGCGTGCCGCCATTTAATCGTCAGCACCGAGCTTTATGGGGACTCGTGTAATGAGGCGGGCTAACAAACATGAAGAACCCGTAGAGAAACCGAGCTCAGGCGATGAACTTGGGACCGAACTGCAAAGGTGAGCAAAGGCAGCAAAGGAAGACACGAATACTAGACCGCCTAATTAATGGTTCTCTTAAAGACTTCTACAAGCAAGATGGGGGGGGGGGGGCATGATGGCTGTAAATAAAGTACTCTGCAGGGAATTTACTGGCGCAGTGGATGAGGAGACCACGCCTTCCCGGGCCTGACACTTTGACGACGGCGTGAAACACAAGAAAGGCCAAGCTGGTTTGTTTTCAAGCCCGTTTTAAAAGGTGCAAGCCGCATCTTGAAGCAACCAATTTGTTGTCAACTGCCAAGCAGCCCACACGCAAGGCAGCGGAGGATGGGGGTTTCTGGCACCAACCGAAGTCAGCCTTGGTTTGTATAAGTCTCGCTTGATGGGAACAACGACATGGAGCGAGTCCTGGTCATGAAGACTAGCCGTGCTTCCTTTGACCTTCGTGACCTTGCATGCCAACAAGACACTTCATCCCAGGCCAGGGTGCTAATCTGGGGGCCCGAACAAGCCTCTCCATTTCATAAGGCAGGCAACAGATGTTTTACTGTCAGTGCCCCCCCCCAGGACCACGCATGGCAGAACGCTTTTCAGTGTTGACTTACAGCGAGGAACACTTCCAATATGGATGCCCTGCCGTTAAGGAAGTCGTCTATGGACGGTGGAGGTTTTGGTACCAATACCGAAGAATGAGAAGTCGATGGTTCAGTCCCATCAGGGATCGGGACAGCAGATCAAAAATAGTTGCTGCCGCCGCCAAATAAAATCCTGGAATTTCCCTTCTTCCAGCTTGTCGTGACCGCGGGGCCAAGATATCCACTTCCCAACCAATCCGCTTAGTCTCCCCGCCATAAAACCTCATGTCTTCATTTCAGTCAGTCTGTTTATTGGGATTCCACCACCGCGCTCTTGAATGCCATCCAAGGCATCGGTCAAAATAGCAGCGGGTAAGCACCAGTTGACACGGCGGACCAGAGGCATCGGGGGCCACGCCGGACCCGCCAGGGCTCCGGTTTCAGGGCTGCGTGATTGAGGCTGCCAACCTGACAGGCCCACCTGCCCCCCGGCTACCGCCAGCTGGCCGGGGCCGTGATTAACGGCTTGCATAAACGCACTCAGCGGGGCCTCGAACACATTTGAGCATCGGCTCGCACGTAGGAGTGTTACTTGACGCTGGAAGCCTGTTACCCGCTGCAGGCGGAATGGCAGCCATGACGGTTTAATGGGACGGCCAGCGCTGTTAGCACTCTTCAGAACCAAAGAGACGGGCTCTTGTCAATAGACGCGCAAGTGCGCGGGTCAAAGCGGTAGATTTATACTCTGGAGTATAAAAAGACGGCGTGAGGGATTACAGCCAAACCTGGATTCCATATCTGTCCTGCTTGAGCTTTCACCATCTGATTCGTCCATAAAACCAGAAAATGACATCATAAAGAGCAAACTGCTCTTGGTATCGGACTCGCCACCTCTAATCCCTCGCAGCTTCTCAATACCTTTGATTTTCAATTTTTCAAGGGCGGCGTTTATTCATCTCGTGCTGGAGCGTAAAACAGTAAAAGCTCGTTTCAGGTCAGATCATTTCTTCCCTGGAAGACCTGAATGAGTGAAAGAGACCCGACGCTTGGGTGGCTCGTTGCAGGAAGAACCCGAATTTTACGTCCTGATATCAAGACGACATGTTAGTTAGCATATGAAACAAACTATAAGCTAACCATGGTTTCATTGGAAGCAGGCGAGAGTTGGAGAGAAGCTACTTCCAAAACGTTCTAAGGCATAAAGAACCTTCTGACTAAAAACTAAAGACTTGGGAGTCAAAAGGAAAGGTTGAGGTGAAGGTCATTCAAATCATGTCAAAAGACACCTGGACCAGGTGTCACCTGAACTTCATGAAATATAATAGCAAATAAAACCCTGCCCTCACAAAACATCCTTCAGTGATAACAATCGTGATGAGTGGACACCACATGAGTTTTAGTCACGTGGAGTTTGCAGCTGGCCAAACAGGAAACAGAAGACGTTCAAGACGCCTCCTTAGCTAATTAACACATGTAATGGTCCTGAGATAATAACACGCATGATGGTTCCTCGCTAATAACACGCATGATGATCACTAGCTAATAACATGCATGATGGTCACTAGCTATTTAATGTGTGTGATGGTTTGTAGCTAATAACATGCGTGATGATCACTAGCTAATTAACGCGTGTGATGATCACTAGCTAATTAATGCGTGTGATGGTTCCAGGCAAATTAACGCGCGTGATGGCGGAGGACACCAAACTGGCCTTCCCTAATTCCTGTACTTGGTCAGTATTATCTATGCCCAGTTTTTGACCGATGAGACCTATACTAAAATATCCTACTTGACTTCATGAAAACAACATCAGGGGGTTGCCTACAGCCACAGCTGTTGATGCTAACAGACACTCGATTTTTTTTTTTACGACCACAAGCGCTTCATGAAATAGAGGTACTAATCGGAGTATTTATGATACAAATGTATTTACGTATTTAATAACGCAGTCAAATATCAGGTAGGTCAATGAGGTACATGAGAGTAATTAGTACTTAAGAGTACGTAAACTATGACAAGTACTCAGAAAGATAAAGCGCAGCTGGCTTGACACCATCAGAGAGGAATCTTCTCGCTTTTAAATCAAAGCGGTGGAAAACGGCGCTAAATGGTGGCGATGACGTAACGCCATAAAACCTTTGATGAACGCCGCTCCTGTAACCCGAGGAACCTCGCTCGTCTTCATCCATCCCGTCGCTCCAAGTCCAATCCATATCTCCACCTCACGCGTGTTACACGTGTGTGGAAGCGCCACCTTTCCTAATTGCATTCATCACGTCAGTTTCCCTGCTATATTTATTATCATGCTAACCGGGGCTAAATGATTAAACCTTAATGATGCGGGTGCTGAAAATACGTTGTCCTTTATTTTCTCTGCGGAGAATCAATGCCATACATTAGCCGTATAAATGAAGTAATACTTTAGCCGGTCGGCATGTTGCCGCTTTCAATATTTCCCCCGTCGGTGAAATGTATTCTCACAGCCGGCTGGCTCGCGGGCGCCTCTGGGGAGAAGATGATATCGTTTATTCTAATGAAAAAGCTAGCCACTGCTAATGGTTTAAATGATACATTTTGTGCAAGAACGGCAGAGAAAATAAACGTGAAAACAAGATCATTCACGCTCCCGCGGGGATATGATGTCATGTGACACATGTTAGCGTGCCGAGGCTCCCGGGAGGCCTCAGATGCAAGGAACGCTGCGCCATGATGTATGTGGGTCAGTAATAGGAATGGGCAATATACGATAAAGTCCATCACACTTAAAGGTTAATTACAGCAGCCACGCTAGCGCTACCTATTTATGAGCAAAGTGCTTGTTATTAATCAACTTTAGAGTGCCTTGTAACATTATGTGCTGGAAAAGGCGTAATGGTGTGACACCATGTCATCTCTGCCTTTTTAGGATACTTAAATAAGACCTTTATTCCCGTATTATTGCAGGAAAAGTGCCAATTAACAAAGCTAATCCAGATTTTGAAAGACAGAATTCATTGGATGCTTTTCATGTTATTTTCTCTGCAAGGATCAAAATCAGACGGCGGCCTGGAGATGAAGTCGGATGGGTTCCTCGCCACGCGTGTCTTCTAAAGGCTACTGTGAGGCTGTAGCATAGTAGCATGGTAGCATAGATAGCATAGATAGCATAGGTAGCATGGTAGCATGGTAGCATAGGTAGCATAGTAGCATAAGTAGCATAGTAGCATGGTAGCATAGATAGCATGATAGCATAGGTAGCATAGTAGCATAAGTAGCATAGATAGCATAGTAGCATAGGTAGCATTGTAGCATAGTAGCATAGTAACATAGTAACATACTAGCATAGTAGCATCTGTAGCATAGATAGCATAGTAGCATAGTAGCATAGGTAGCATAGATAACATAGTAGCATAGGTCACATAGGTAGCATAGTAGCATAGTAGGATAGGTGGCATAGATAGCATAGTAGCATAGGTAGCATAGTAGCATAAGTAGCATAGTAGCATAGGTAGAATAGTAGCATAGGTAGCATAGATAGTATAGGTAGCATAGGTAGCATAGTAGCATAGGTAGCATAGTAGCATAGGTAGCATAGGTAGCATAGGTAGGATAGTAGCATAGGTAGCATAGGTAGGATAGTAGCATAGGTAGCATAGGTAGCATAGGTAGGATAGTAGCATAGGTAGCATAGGTAGCATAGGTAGCATAGGTAGGATAGTAGCATAGTAGCATAGGTAGCATAGTAGCATAGGTAGCATAGGTAGCATAGGTAGCACAGTTGCATAGGCAGCATAGTAGCATATATAGCATAGGTAGCATAGGTAGCACAGTTGCATAGGAGACGCTTGCTGGGTCAGTCCTCAGCGTTCCACATATTTCGGCATTCCAACACGGGTTGTCTGCTAGCTAGCGTCATTTCCAGACCACCAGTCGCTGCTTTCGCAGGCGTTGATCCTGGGACCGATGACGAGGGGATGCGGAAGAAGGCGAGCACGCGAGCGAGGCGGCCTCGATATTTGCCAGGCAGAAAAAGCTCCTCCTGCCCGGTATCTCCCGCTCGGAGAATAAATTCCCGCTGATGGCTAATTGCGCGATTCCTCTTGTCCGCATCAACTTCAGCCTGACAGGTTATTTCAGCTTGTTATCGGGAAAACATTTATCCACTTGGAATGATTACGGCGGCGGAGCCTCCGGTGGAAGGCAAACACCAGTGAATCTGGGAGAGTGATGGCGGGGCCTCTCCTCATTAGACGGCCAATCGACTGGCAGAGCGGAGGCGCCCAATGGCCGCCCTTTATTGAGTGTTAAGGCGACAGCGGCTGACATTAACATCTCTTTGCTTCTTCACCACCGGCTCCGGAGAAAATGGCCGCCATAGATCCCGGCTCTAAGGAGCGGCGGCGTGCAAGGTCACACGGCGCGTCTTCCCTTCCGAGCGACGCTCCGTCTTCCGCTTGGAAATAAAGAGCGTCATTCGGGGTGCGCTCCCACAAAGCGCTCCGGTGGGCTGGGATCACCGAGCCCGGAAAACGCTGTTGTGAATAAAACAAAGGCGCCGGCCGCCGGCGAGCGGCGCTTCTCATTCGGCGGCAATTACACGCCACACCTGGCTGGCGGCGCAGCAGACAACAACATTCCTAACAGCGGCCCTCCCTTCCCCAAACTACCCCCCCCCCCCCAAATTGGCTGCGGAGCGCCAACCCAATTAGGGCTGAAATATGGCGACTGCATCGGCCATTACCCGGGCGCCGAGATTGCGCGGCGAGGAGGAGTAGGGGGGGGTCCGCTGGTGGGACTGATGGCTTGTGCGCACGCTTGCGCTGACGCAGCACAAAAGGGCGCCGTGATGAGGAGATAGGCAAAAGAGGAATGATAAACATTCCGGGATGAATATCCTGTGGACGAATATTAAAGCAGCCGAGGAAGACAAGAGTGATTACTCTTCGCTGAGGAACACAATTTCATATCCTCGATGTCAACATCTTCTCCTCTCTGCGGCCGAAGCCAACTTCTTCCATGCTAAAACTCTTCCGGGGAAGACTTTGTGATTTATTGCGTCGGGATAGATTTTATTAGCTGGGAAGCACCGCATTTGTAATGTTTAAGGATAAAGTACACATTGGATGTACTTTTCAGGGGTGGAAAATACTCCATAATAACAATAAGATCACCGTGATGTGATGAGAAATGGACCCCGACATGGACTCTCACCCCCCCGGGACGTTTCCCAAAGACACCCCCTTCGGAGGCCGCCATTTTAGAGCATGTGGACGGATCCTCCAAAGCACACGGCGACATGGAACCAATAAAAGAAGGATGATGATAAAAGTTTGACATTTTTCCATTCTTTTGGATCAGCAGTCGAACTAGTTTCAGGGAAATATCAGTTCCTGACTAAAAAAGGGAGAACAACAGAAAAGAATAACTTTCACGTTGACACAAGTAGGCAGCTAAAATATCAACACAAATATACCAACACCCCTCAAATAGTGGGGCGGGACCCCCGGGGTCACACTATCGGGGGCGGGGGGGGTGTGAACCACTGAACGATACCCAAGTAAACAACAGAAAAAGGGGTTGTTTGACATCAAAATAACAATTTATTTACCAACATGGAATATTTATATCATATAATATATATATATATATATAGATAAAGATGTACGCACACTTTGTTGGGATCGGCCGTTGCGTTGGGGTTTATAAAAACATAAATACAACGTTTGGAAATGGGCTGCATGGTGGATGAGTGGTTAGCATGTAGGCCCCGCAGTCAGGAGATGGGAAGACCTGGGTTGGATTCCCCCCTCGGCCATCTCTGTGTGGAGTTTGCATGTTCTCCTCGCTGTCTATATGTGCCCTGTGATTGGCTGGCCACCAGTCCAGGGTGGACCCCGCCTCTCCCCCCAACACAGCTGGGATAGGCTCCAGCATAGCCCCGCCCTAGTGAGGATACGCGGTAGAAAATAGATGGATGGACATTTGGAAATGCTTTATTTAGAAAACAAATACTTAAAAAGTGCTTAAATATGAATAGTATTGAGTCATAAAAACCACAAAATGACTTATTGACTTATTACGTCAATAATAACTTATTACGCAATGACTTATTGATTCATAAATTCAGAAAAACTATGATATTTTTTCAGCAGCGCTCTTAGTTTTTACTAAGCAAAGCGGAGACTTTGTCAAAAGTAGGAGCACACAACTGAAGGACAATTTAGCGGCCGAGCAAAACAAACTGCCCCCCCCCCCCCCCCGCCCCCCCTCCCGGAGACACGTGTTCCTGACAGCAGGGTAACTAATGTCCCCCGTGCCGCCAAAGGATTCTGATTTGATATAAGCATTCAAAGCTGTCTGCCGTGAGATATGGCGTCTGTCACCCGGCGCTACGATTGATTCCCCCCCGCCCTGAAAGGCGGCGCCTGCAATGCAAGCCAAGGACGTTGGCCTGCCCGGTCAAGTAATGACAATCGTCTTTAAGGAATAATGGCTCCAACGCCGCTTTGGAAAAGTTGCCGGGCCGCGTCCAATAATGAATTCCGGGCGGATGACACATTGATGTATTCCCATTCTTCCGATGGGACGCCGGAGCTGCGCTTTAATTGACAAGAAATGAATTCAGGAGGTTGCGGAGGGAAGGCGAGGATGAGGCGGCGGCGGGGAGGGGGGGGGGGGGGGGGGACACCGGGGGTGGGGGGGGCTAAATTCTGTGTGATCAGCAAGGTTTCAAACAATGATTGGCGAAGTGAAGTCTCCGCCGTATCCATAAGTCACCCAGCTTTATAGGCCATTAGCTTCCCAGCGAGGACCGCGTGGAGACGCCGGCTTTTTGTCGGAATTAAAATGTCAGAGAGGAAGAAATAGAACAAAACAGGGAATCTGCAATTAATTACCCCGCCATAAAAATTCAATAATCAGGAGGCGATGCTGTTCTGCACACGGCGGGCGGCGCTCCACGGCGCAGCAAAGCGGAGCAGGGATGCATTCATCTCGCCAACGACCTTTCTGACGCTGCCAGGGAGGACCTTCACACGCAGGAAGCCGACGCCAGCGCCATTCCACCACGAGGTGTTTTATTCTGGCGAAGGAGGAGCTCTCGGGTCAGCTGAGGCTGGAGGTGATTGCTCTTCAGCATCTTCACGAGCGTAGGTGTCTTCAGCATATCAGTAGCTGAAGTGTCATTCACGTTGGGGAAGGGGGGGGGGGCAAAAGAGAGCTGGAGGTTCAGGATGACACGAGGAGATATGAGGATCATGTCCACCTGGTAAATGTAGACCATGAAGAGAAGATACCGGTCTTATTGACTCCTGGTCAAAACGTTAAGGAGCCTCTAAGAAGATCTCGAGAAACGTGACAGAGACTATTAGAGTGAGGAATGTACGGCAAAGAAGCCTTCAAGTGAAGATAAGTCCAAGATGGCAGCCTTAAAAGGTCAAATGTTGCTGAAGATCTGGACTGAATGTGGTTTAGTGTCAGGTGTCCACACTGTCATCATCTCCTGATGCCAAAAGACATGGGACCACCCGGTGAAAGGTGAACGTGTTCTTCTCCCTTTTCCACCATCATCATCCTTCAGTGGAACAATGGAGCTTCAGGTTGCACAGGGGCGTCAAACGGCTATGTGGAGATGTTCATGACTGAAGGCCCTGGTCTGTGTGGTAAAGGACTTCTTCCAGAGGAATCAGCTGACTCTTCTGGACCATCCAGCGTTTTCCCCTCATCTACATCCAGTGAAGAACATTTGGGGATGGATCTGGAATTACGGGCATTAGTTCCAGACAGTGAAGCCATCTTGGAGCAACATTCCCACTACCTCCTGGAGATGCTGGCATCAAGCATGCCCAAAGCCATGTTTCACCTCAACAAGAACGTCACGGCTACTCATCACTCAGTGGTTCTCCGAGTTTTCATTTCCAGTTTAGGTTTTTCCCAGCGATGGCAGGGTTTCTCCAACCTGTCAATCCCAATCCATAGGACTTCCCTGGTCGATCCCGGTGGTATATTCTGGAATTTTGGAATGATACATTTTTATTTATGCAGGCACTGTTCAGGGCAGACTTTGCATCTTTCCACCATGGAGCAGAGGAGCTCTGGTCCATGGTGGAAAGATGGTGGAGATGGTGGATCTGGAGCTCCAAAAGGTTGGTGACCACTGGTCCTAAACGTTGGATCAGCTGATGAAGACTTCTCTGACAAAGACTTCCTTATGGATGAATTGGACTTCCATGATTTCTTATGGGAAAAGGTGCCTTGGTTTTTGTACGCTTTGGTTTTCATTGCTATTTCTGGAAGGCATCAATAACTAAAAGCGAGGTACGTGATGATCCAGTGGTTGTTTTATTGTACAGGAACCAAACCAAATTATAACCGTAGATGGCATTCATAATAATAATAATAATAATAATAAACATCATAAAGTCAAGTTAAAGTCAAGTGTTAAGAAGATTGTCAGCAGTAGAAAGATAAGAACGTCTAAAGCGTCGTTGGTCGGACATCTTTACCGCACATCGGCATCAAGGTGACAGAAGGGCAGGGACACGCCAGCCCGGCGTTCAGGACGCCTCGTAGCCCCCCCCTCCCTCCCCCCCCCAGCACAGGGTGATCTGAAGGGGAAGGAGGAGTGGTTTTTAATTTAAGGAATGCAGCGGCGCCATATTTCACCCTCTCTTGTTGTCTCGCATTATCTTGGTAAACATCCCGGGAACTAATATGATCTATTTTCCAGGCGGCCATGTTTCATCCCGCTCCCGCCGCTGATTGATGGACGACGGCGGGATGAAACAGGGACAGAGATTTATGGCGGCGCGGCGCGTGGAATATGTATGATTATCAGCTGTGTGGCGACGGCGGCTCGGGTTGAGTGATAGGCGCACGGACAGAAATCTACTAAACGACTCCATCGCCCCCCCCCCTCGAGAAAGCAGGGAGGTGTTTTATTTGGTGGCGTCTCGCCGACAGCCAGGATGAGGCCGTGACTAAAACCCTAAACCTTAAATCAGGTTAGGCGTACACCCTGCGTGTTTCCCGGGTTTGGGAATGGAACGCCGAGATGTTGTACACCTTGTGATGTACAGTCATTCCGTCCGGCCTCTGATTTACTTCTAATGCTTATTGACATCTTTGAGTGCCTCCAACATCCATCCATCCATTAGCCACGCCGCCCTCGACAGTCCGCTCCTAATTGATCCATAGGATGTCACCGTAAATCCACAATCCTATGCGCCGTATCGATTCGCCGCTTCCCCGCATACAAGATGGCGTCGGCCCACAGGCGTGTTTTTCCTCCTCGGACCGGCGTTATCATGTTAACGCTCCGGTTTTCTGCTCGCGTGAATTACGGGCCAGCGTGACGTGAAAGACGCCCCCGAGAGGACTTCATTTTCTATTCACTTGAATTTACGTTTACACAAGTATCGTAAATATCGCTAATGCACGGCGCCGCCCGGTCAGAGTGATTGTTGGCTGCCGACGACACGCCCGCCCCGCAATATCGCTAATGAACAACTCAAATGTCACCGCTGGAACAGGAGGCAGCCTGCTAGCTTCTTTCAAGGGTTTTGGCCCTGGGGGGGTCGATAGAACAGCACGGCTACGTCTCAGGAACAGGCCACCCTGGCACCGAGAGCAGCGGCGCCCCCCCGGGGGCCACTGTTGAAACCGATGTTATGTTTCATTAGCATCATTTTCCCTTTCTATTGTTTTGGTGTAAATGTGAGCATACGACTTCTGTTCATGCTAACTGGTTTCATCCATTCATTCATTTTCTACCGCTAATCCTCACGAGGGTCACGGGGGCGTGGGGGGGCTGGAGCCTATCCCAGCTGTCTCTGATTTTTGACCAATCAACAAAAGAAAGTATTCCTCTGAGTCAGAGCCCCCATGACAGCAGACCCTGCATGACCTTGGATGACCTTAGCGTGTTCATGTGACCGAGGCACGTGTCCCGGCATCAAGTCCACAAGATGGAACAATGGGGGGGTCTGTTATCTCATTCTAATGAAATAAAGATCTCACATGGTGGGAGAGGAGCACTGCTTAACCTAATTCTTCTCATCAGACCAGCTGCATGGAAGGACACCATCCACGTGATGCGTTTTCCTCCTCGGGACTTTGGAGGACACGTTGGCCTCGAAGAGGACACGTTTACTCTTAGAGGCCATGAGATCATCTTTAAGGCCGTACGGGGTCAAGAGCATAAATATACCCAGCCCAGGAACTTAGGGAACTTTAAGGGACTTTAAGGGAACCTGCTGATGGATGGATGGATGGATGGATGGATGGATGGATAGGATGGATGGATGGATAGGATGGATGGATGGATGGATGGATGGATGGATGGATGGATGGATGGATGGATGGATAGGATGGATGGATGGATGGATGGATGATGGATGGATTGGATGGATGGATGGATGGATGGATGGATAGGATGGATGGATGGATAGGATGGATGGATGGATAGGATGGATGGATGGATGGATGGATGGATGGATGGATAGGATGGATGGATGGATGGATAGGATGGATGGATAGGATGGATGGATAGGATGGATGGATGGATAGGATGGATGGATGGATGGATGGATGGATAGGATGGATGGATAGGATGGATGGATGGATGGATGGATAGGATGGATGGACGGATGGATGGATGGATGGATGGATGGATGGATGGATGGATAGGATGGATGGATAGGATGGATGGATGATGGATGGATGGATGGATAGGATGGATGGATGGATGGATGGATAGGATAGGATGGATGGACGGATGGATAGGATGGATGGATGTATAGGATGGATGGATGGATAGGATAGGATGGATGGATGGATGATGGATGGATAGGATGGATGATGGATAGGATGGATGGATGGATGGATGGATGGATGGATAGGATGGATGGATAGGATGGATGGATGGATGGATGGATGGATGGATGGATGATGGATGGATGATGGATGGATAGGATGGATAGGAGGGATGGATGGATGGATAGGATGGATAGGATGGATGGATGGATGGATGGATGGATGGATGGATGATGGATGGATAGGATGGATAGGATGGATGGATGGATGGATGGTGGATGGTGGATGGATAGGATGGATGGATGGATAGGATGGATGGATGATGGGTGGGTGGGTGGGTGGATGGATCTTTTGGTACTCCCAAGAACACGTTGACACTTTGAGGTTTCCATTTCCAAAATGGAGGCCCGTGAGAAGGCAACAATGCCCCCCTCCCTCCCCAGACGCCTCCCCACTCCCTTGACGCGTCTCCTGGTGATGATGTATCTGTGACAGGAGGAGCTCCAGTAGAACGTTGCCTATATGCCAAACTCCCTTTTCCAAGCGCTGCTCTAATCAGCCTGCAGCCAGAAGATCATAAATTGGCGGAGCTGCTGAACAAATGCAGCTTATGGTCCCTGCTGAGGCAGGGATATACAGCGGGCCGCGCCCCCCTCCGAGCGGCGCCCCCCTCCGAGCGGCGCTCCCGGTGATGTTTGGAGAGCACGAGGGAGGAACAATGCGCCGCCTTTACATCAGCGAGGTGACAAGGATGCTAATTTATGCGCCTGTTTAATCAGCTGAGTGCGTGTTTGCAGACGGCCGCATGGCGTTGCCGCGTGTAATAGCACCAGTCTCCCGTGGAAAAGCCTCCAAAGCTGTCCTTACAGCCTCATTCCCGCTACCACTGCAGGATTCATGGAGGGGGGGGCTCATCTCGTCCTCATTATGAATTATTGCCATGATTTGTAGCACTTGAGCAGGTAGAAAGCCTGGCCAAGGCAGGCGGTGGTTGTTTAGCACTTTTTCATTCCGTGCTGTAACCTTCAGCGTCCTCCACTGACAGGAAACGCACTTTATGGGGGGGTCGGCTGATATATGCACGGCTCTACTTCCCAAGATAACTCTTCCCAGCACAGAGACCTGCCCCTCCTTTTTTCCACCAATCAGGGAATTCCGTAGTTGGAAGAGGTGGATCCGATCCAACATGATGCCTTCAAGTCCTCCATGGAAAAGATGGAATAAACACGACTTCTGATCTCATGAACGCAACAAGAAGACAAATACCACCTGATTATGATTATGGCGCACCTGAAGGGTGGAGGATGACACAATATTCATTTTCACAAAGTCAGCTGCCTCGGTCTTTAGCATTCCGATTTGCATATGAACATGAAATATTAACAACCTTTTCACAAATATTATGAAAACAAACTTCGCTTGCGGAAAATCCGTTGCGGAATAGATTATAAATATTATGGGAATGGACTCTAAATAAATAAATATGAGAAGAACATTCACAATTGAAAAAAACAGATGTAATGTAATAAAGTAATAAAGTCCAAAAAAATATTAAAAAAAATATAAAAATATATATTTTAAAAAAGAAAATAAAGATGTAATGAAAAAAATATAGAAAATATGAGAAAATATAAATCGTATTTATAATATAATATATATGTCTTATTTATATATGTATACATATACATATAGTATATAAAAAATCATAAGATCAAGTTTAAATCTTAAAAAAGAATTTATATACTTATATACCCTTATATACTCTTAATATTATGACAAAAATAAGGTAATATATAATATAATATATCCAGTAATAACCTTTATAGCATAAAGTTGACCTTGTTAGTTGAAGTCATAATATTATGAAAATAACGATGCTAAATACAGCTGGACTCACACACTGGTTGCTTCACATACCTTGGCCTGAGGATACTCTCATCCATCCATCCTCCATAATCATCCATCCATCCATCCTCCATAATCATCCATCCATCCATCCATCCTCCATAATCATCCATCCATCCATCCTCCATAATCATCCATCCATCCACCCATCCATCCATCCATCCATCCATCCATCCACTCATCCATCCATCCATCCATCCTCCATAATCATCCATCCATCCATCCTCCATAATCATCCATGCATTTATTCATCCATCCATCATCTGGCCTTCATAATCCATCCATACGTCCATAATCATCCATCCATTTATTCATCCATCCATTTTGCCTTTGACCCTAACTGATGTTTTTCTTTATTTTCCTGGAGCTGCTGTGCCCGATGGGAGCCTTCCATGGATGCGGACCACAGTCCTTCCAGGGACACGCACCGCTTCCCACCTTCAACATCCCTCAGCTCGTACACGCCCCCAAACAGAAGGTCCCAAGTGCTGACTGCGTCGCCCACGTCTGTGAAATCCAACATTTCTTATCCTGTATTCCAAAATGGCGGAAGGCTGGCTCGCCACGGGTCTCATGCTCGATGTCTGCATGGCCGCTCAATAAGCAGAGCCCGGCTTTGGCAGCGCTCTGTCTTATTTACAGGACGTTTGTGGCACTTGACATTTATGGTGGCTGCAGGGCGGTGAACTTCATGCCAACGCCAGCCAAGCATTCAATGCCGAGGGCCCCCCGGCCCCCCAGCCCCCCAGCCCCCCGTCCCGCCGTCATCACAAGTCTTTTCACGCTAAGATAAATCACTCCTGCTGGACCCCGAGCGAGAGGAGTGACTGGAAGGTGGGGGATGAGTTCAACGAGGGAAGAAGGACACTTAGACGGACGGAGAGCACTGCGGTCCGGAAAAAGGGGGGCTGGCCGGGAACACCCGGAGGTTAACGCCAGCCCCCCTTTCTCCCTCATTAATTGTTGGACGGACTCGCACAAATATCACTAACCATTAAAAGGCAGCGGCATATGCTCTTTACAGCCTAGTGGGACCTCCAAGCTCCTCATGTGACTTTTCTGCTGAGCTTCAGCAAAGCCCTGCTGAACATCTTGTAGTTGCCCCAACTTGCAGCCGTGGGCTCACGTGGGAACGGACGTTCCAGTTAAAAGCCCCTCCGGCCGCATCTTGTCCTGCCTTTTCCGTGAAATGACAGACATCTATTCCACTCCCGTCCTTCTTGATGGTCTATATATAAAGTCTAAATATCATGGGAATAAAGTCTAAATATTATGGGAATAAAGTCATAATATTATGGGAATAAAGCCATAATATTATGGAAATAAAGTCTAAATATTATGGGAATAAAGTCAAAATATTATCATGGCGTCCAGGAAGTCATGGCGACCAGGAAGCCATGGCAACAAGGAAGTCATGGTGTCCAGGAAGCCATGGCAACCAGGAAGTCATGGCGTCCAGGAAGCCATGGCAACCAGGACGTCATGGCGTCCAGGAAGCCATGGCAACCAGGACGTCATGGCGTCCAGGAAGCCATGGCAACCAGGAAGTCATGGCGACCAGGAAGCCATGGCAACCAGGAAGTCATGGCAACCAGGAAGTCATGGCGACCAGGAAGTCATGGCGTCCAGGAAGCCATGGCGTCCAGGAAGTCATGGCAACCAGGAAGCCATGACAACCAGGAAGTCATGGCGTCCAGGAAGCCACGGCGTCCCGGCACTGAAGAATGCCTTGGGTAGGAGGAATGATGAATAGGCGCATGGCGCCCACCAAATCCTCTCAGCAGATTCCCAGGATCATATATCCTGACGCCGGCCCAGGAGGAATAAATCTCCGGGTGGAGCGGGTCCCCGTGATTGATTCCCATGTATTGGGCATAAATGAACAAAGTGGTTTTCAGAGGCTTTTAACTTTGTCACGGCCATAACTTAGAAATCAGAAGGCAACCAGGAAAACAATTAGAATGTTGCAGACAAGGAAGGAAGCACTTAGACGATGAAAGACCATTGAGCGAAGGAAAGGGGAACGCAGAACGAGCAGACGGGAGATGACGGAAAAGCATCTTTCTTCCTTTAGCGGCCAGGCTAGCATCCGGGTAGCTGCTACCACCTTAGCCATAGCTTGCTTATCCGGTGCTACTGGAAAGCATGTGCTGATAACCCACCATGGGGCCAACCAAAGCTGCACTTTGTACGGCTCAACTCCATCCACCCATATGATAGAGTGGGGAAGTGGTACATTAGCTTGCTAGCTAGCAGCATTGGAACTGTGAAATGTGATGTAAACAATGAACAATAGGACTATAAAGGTGACTATAGGGGTGTTATTTCCCGCAGAGAGGGCTCTTATAATGTAAAAAGACTATATTTACAAGGTTGTAAATATAGTCTTATTAGACTATATCGGGTAATAGGAGTGTAAAGGTGACTATAGGGGTGTTATTTCATGTCTAGAGGTCTCTAACCATGTTTACGGGTTCTATGTTGGTGGGATTATGAGCGTGTACTGTGTGTGTGATTGAGCTACACTACAGGAAGTGAAAGTGACAGAAGGACGCAGGTCACGGTCATCACGTTGTTTGAACGTAACGCACTTGGACGCGTTAAACAACGAAGCGTGACACCTGAGGCTTACGCAAACATTCCCAAAAAAGGTTTTTTGTGATTTTGCGATCTAATGATTCAATCCAAACGCCGGCCTCGCTAATTGTGATGTCCAAGGCCGTCCTGGGGGGGTGGGGGGGTGAAGAAAAGGGAATGGCGAGAGTGAGGACAAAGACGCCATCGGCATGACTTCCTGCCTTACCCGGGTGATTTAGGGCAAGAGGAGGGTGTTAAAGAAGAGTAAATCTTTAGCTATGACTTAGAAGCTGCTTTATAGCGTTTCTTACAGCATCGCCAGGACAGGAAGTCCATACCTTCCACGCGGCTCACGATTTACGGCTTTATTACCCTTTGTCTTAAAGAGCAGGGAGACATCGCAGGCAGGAAGGAGATAAGAGCCGTGCCGCACATCAGCGGGGGGGGGGGGCATCCAAGTTGGATGCCATCACGGATAGAGAGCTGTCTGGGTGACAGCTTTACAGCTGGGGAGCCGTTTCTATTCACGTCTGGAAGATGAGAATGGCCGACCCCCCCACCCCCACCGTCACCCCCTGCCCCCCCACCTGTGCATCGCAAACACATCACCAAAGTGGAATGTGGATAGAAATATCTGCACCCCCCCACTGAGACGGCGGAATTCAATATTGAGAAGTATTCCCTGATCTTCACATCGACGCTGATGCTCTCCTGGAGGTCACACGGAGGGCAACCGGGGGGGGGGGGCTTCACCGCAGTCACGGGTCCCTCCTATTTTCTTGCTGTGCTGACAAGCGGCTCGTTGTTGGTGTTGATAAGGACACAGAGATCCCAGTGATGGAATCACGTCAGCGTGAGAAGGAATCAATAGATTCCTCATGGATGGAAAAGTGTCCGGTTACTCTCACCAGGAAGCACATGGAGGCCACGCCTCTTACTTTGTCTCCCAGCCTCGCTTGGGGGGGGGGCTGAAGAGAAAAGCTCCACTTTGCCTGAACTCTCACGCTTCTTCCAGACAAACGTTCTCCTTCAACGCAGCTTCCCGGGGCCTGAACGCCTCATGGACAACCACCACACGTGACCCTGAACGCTTCACGGACAACCACCACACGTGACCCTGAACGCTTCACGGACAACCACCACACGTGACCCTGAACGCTTCATGGACAACCACCACACGTGACCCTGAACGCTTCATGGACAACCACCACACGTGACCCTGAACGCTTCATGGACAACCACCACACGTGACCCTGAACGCTTCATGGACAACCACCACACGTGACCCTGAACACTTCACGGACAACCACCACACGTGACCCTGAACGCTTCATGGACAACCACCACACGTGACCCTGAACGCTTCATGGACAACCACCACACGTGACCCTGAACGCTTCATGGACAACCACCACACGTGACCCTGAACGCTTCACGGACAACCACCACACGTGACCCTGAACGCTTCACGGACAACCACCACACGTGACCCTGAACGCTTCACGGACAACCACCACACGTGACCCTGAACGCTTCATGGACAACCACCACACGTGACCCTGAACGCTTCATGGACAACCACCACACGTGACCCTGAACGCTTCACGGACAACCACCACACGTGACCCTGAACGCTTCATGGACAACCACCACACGTGACCCTGAACGCTTCATGGACAACCACCACACGTGACCCTGAACGCTTCATGGACAACCACCACACGTGACCCTGAACGCTTCATGGACAACCACCACACGTGACCCTGAACACCTCCCTTTGACACGACTAGCATCTCCAACAAAGGCCTGCAGTGGTTCAATTCCCAGGAAGGAGTGCTTCCTCTCAGCTCGGTGAATATTTCACACACTTTTGGGGCGAGTGGGAAAGGAGCTTATTCCGACGGAGCGCCGGCGTTATCTTCCAGAGGAAGGTATGACATTTCCATCTGGGTCCTAATCCTCAGCGTCTGCCGGCCGTGTTTGCTGAGGTTTTACACGATGTTTACTCAGAACGTCATCACGTCCGTCAGACATGCCGCCGTTCCAACGAGAGAGCGGTCGTCTCCCCGGACTTCATTTGACAATTATTAAAAGATAATGACGTTTTCCTGAAATTAGCCATTAGCCGACGGGTTTAAGAGTCATTTGGCGGAACGTCTGCTCTGGTCTTCCAGCCTGGCTTCTTTCCTCCAGTGAGTCTTCCAACGTGTGGAGATGATTCATGGCAGATGAAAGCATTCTTCATAATTAGATTAGCTTGATGGACTACAATTCCTTCATTATGAGGACGCCACGCACGCATTCGTCTGCCGTCAGCTGCCGCCGAGCGTCGCCGACGAATAACGGCCAGGCACGCAGGGCCCGCCTGCCAGTGGCGGCCATGATACGCATTCATGGCCGCTGTGCGTTAGCGGGGGTGTCATGGCGGCGGCAGTGAGTAATTATTCTCTGGGCTTAATCGATCCCGTGGATGCGGGGGGGCCTGTCAAGGAGGAGGACACCCGGGCCGATCACGTCCCCCGCTTCAGGACCACCCCAGACCTTCCTGGAGCCACGCCTCCTCCACACATGCAAACCACGAGCACTCGTGTTGCCTTCAATGACGCCCCCCAGGGGTGTTGTTTTACTCTACTTGGGTTGGGGGGGGTTGTTTTTGTTGTCATGTGACTGCTCAAACACGCTAACATCATTGTTAGATTTCCATTTGAGGTTTGTGACAGCTTTGACTGGTCTTCCAGGGACATGGTGCTCAAGGGCTCCACGGAAGCTAACCAAGTTCTTCCACCTTTTCGTCTTCTTCATAAACCATCAGTAGAAGGTAGCGACGTTTCAGGGAAATATCATTTGTCAAAAGATACATTTCAAGTATTACTGTAATTACGAAATCATCAAAATATTCTAAAAGTCCCTGCTAACCACTCGTCCACCGTGCAGCCCCACTGAGCCACCCTGCCCCTCTCCTGTTTATGAGCATCGAACGTGAGAAAAGTCTCATTGCTCCCACTTTTTGGATTGAGGTTGTTCCATGAAAAGCCTTCACTGAACGTCTTTCCAAACTTTCCAAAGGTGACCAAAACAAAACACGTCCGTGTCTTTAAAGGGGGGAAGCCAAAAGAGGCGAGCAGGGGGACCGGCAGGGGGACCGGCAGGGGGACCGGCAGGGGGACCAGCAGGGGGACCAACAGTGTGTTTAGGAGGAAGGCGGCTGTCAGTCGCTGTCAATCACAGGCTTTTTGATGCCATCGTCTTGGCACGGGCCCGTCTGTCTCCCAGCGAAACATCAATCAAAGAGTCGTTGATGGCGGGGACAGGCGCTGCCACGGAAACGCCAGGAAATCCGCACGCTCGCTCCTTTCCTTCCCCGACTGCCACGGGAACTTGGGAAATGTAGGTCTGGATGCTGATGGAGGCCACGCCCCCATCTTGGTTGGAGAATATATCAGGCTGAGAGGGACACTTTGACTACCCCCATGCCCCCCCCTTAAGGATGGGCCGGCACACCCAGCATGCCTTGTGGGTGTCGTGTACACCCCATTCTGGTCAAGTCTACATGCTTTGGTTATGTTCACACAATCATGTCTGCAGGGATCTCATAACTCTAAAATATGATTCATAAGCAGCTTTTCTATACGCTAACTAGGAAAATATTCCATTTATGGAATAAACCGCCATCAACACACTTCCTGAATATGACCCGGGTCATCTGGACTTGTATGCAGATCTGCACCAAAACGCAACATTGGAGCTGCAGACGTAGGTTGCAAATATAACCGGAGGAAGCTACAATCTTGGATTTTATGGAGTCTCCTGGTAACTCCTGGTAACTCCTGGTAACTCCTGGTAACTCCTGGTAACTCTTGGTAACTCTTGGTAACTCTTGGTAACTCTTGGTAACTCTTGGTAACTCCTGGTAACTCTCGGTAACTCTCGGTAACTCTCTGTAACTCCTGGTAACTCTTGGTAACTCCTGGTAACTCTTGGTAACTCTTGGTAACTCTTGGTAACTCTTGGTAACTCTTGGTAACTCCTGGTAACTCTTGGTAACTCTTGGTAACTCTTGGTAACTCCTGGTAACTCTTGGTAACTCCTGGTAACTCCTGGTAACTCCTGGTAACTCCTGGTAACTCTTGGTAACTCCTGGTAACTCTTGGTAACTCCTGGTAACTCCTGGTAACTCTTGGTAACTCTTGGTAACTCTTGGTAACTCCTGGTAACTCCTGGTAACTCCTGGTAACTCCTGGTAACTCTTGGTAACTCTTGGTAACTCTTGGTAACTCTTGGTAACTCCTGGTAACTCCTGGTAACTCCTGGTAACTCTTGGTAACTCTTGGTAACTCCTGGTAACTCTTGGTAACTCTTGGTAACTCTTGGTAACTCTTGGTAACTCCTGGTAACTCCTGGTAACGGTGATGATGTGCCGCATGTGCAGCTCCGTCTTGCATGCCAAGTCAATCAACAGGAACGCAAACAGCCAAGAGGAGCCAAGGATTCAACCAAAATGAAAAGTCCTCATCCCAACCAGGCCGGTGGTGATGCTGCAAAGGCGAAAGAAGAGCGCCTACAGCCGCGCGTGGAATAAAGGAATAGCGTTAGCCAATGGTCAGCCTCTCCACCCGGTCCAAGTCCTCTCGGGTGATTCATCAAGCGCTACTTAAGAAAGACAAAGTGTGTTCATTTAGCGTCGCCAGCCGGAAGGTAAAGTCCAAATGTTATTTTAGTGATAAAAGGCAAAGGCCTGCCTCGATGCCTCCATATCTCCATGCCTCGATGCCTCCATATCTCCATATCTCCATATCTCCATACCTCCATATCTCCATATCTCCATATCTCCATATCTCCATATCTCCATACCTCCATATCTCCATGCCTCCATAGGAGGAAGTGCAATGGAGCCTAAAGGTCAGCCGTGTTCCTGGTACATCAAGCCTCCTCGCGGCCTACTGTGATTGCTTCCTTCTGGATCCGGGGGGGGGGGGGGGGGGGGGGGTCCTTTGTGTCCGCCTGACATCATCAGTCCAGGCCGCCGTCCTTGGTCTGCTTTTCATCCTGTCCGAGACGGAACGCTCACACGGTCCGTGGTTTGCACGTCTCCCTGACAGCCGCGCACGTCTTCCTCTGCTGGTTGTGTTCCAGGCCGCCCAGGGCGGACGTCCTCCCCCGGCCGCCCGGCCCCCTGGCCTTGAACCTGGGCTCCAGTCGTCGGAGGAGGCGATGGCGCATAAAGCATTAAAGATGTGCATCCACGGGATTGGCGCCGGCTGTTTATTGGCACTCACGGCTCCATAAAGCATTTTGCTCCGTGGGAAGGATGAGACGGACAAGCGCCATCGTCCAACTGATGGCGTTTAACACGGAATATGAACTATAAAACACAATAATAAACATGATTCATATTCGTCCTCAGGTGGGATTCATACACGCTAGATGGTAGGAGATCCACAAAGCTGGAGTACGACGCTAACGTGGCTTATTAACACACTTCCAGGTGGGTCCATCGCTCCTCTTTGGCTGCTCCGAGTGCTTCCGGAACGCACGGCTTTCATAAGCTGGAATTCCCACGGAAGCATGGCTCCATCCTCTGGGTGCTGTGATGAAGAGGACAATACGCCGCCCACCGCTGGGGAGTACACTCGTCCCTCGCTATGCTCGAATAGGATTCCATTCATGAACTGGAAAAGCACTCAAGGAGCGCCGTGCCCCCACCCCCCCGCCCCCCCACTGATGCCACAGGTATTAGCTTCCTTGACCATGAAAAGATTCCTAATGATATCAAATATATGATACATATGATACCAATCCATCCCAAGTTACTTTGAACACAACAAAGAGATGAACCGATGGACTGTAGGGGTGTTACATCATGTCTAGGGGGCTCTAATGATGTTAAATGTATATTTAGAAGGTTTATCATACCTAAAATATCTTATTGTGTCTGCTGTAATGGGGTGTAAATGTAACTGTAGGGGTGTTATTTCATGTCTTGAGGGCTCTAATGATGTTAAATGTGTATTTAGAAGGTTTATCATACCTAAAATATCTTATTGTGTCTGCTGTAATGGGGTGTAAATGTAACTGTAGGGGTGTTATTTCATGTCTTGAGGGCTCTAATGATGTTAAATGTGTATTTAGAAGGTTTATCATACCTAAAATATCTCATTGTGTCTGCTGTAATGGGGTGTAACTGTAACTGTAGGGGTGTTACTTCATGTCTCGAGGTCTCTAATGATGTCACAAACTGCCTTAAGAAGATGATAAACGGGTCTTCTATGCCATAGCCATGAAAATATTCCATTTACTGATATTGACTCCCACTTTGCGGTGTTAGCACCCTTCCACCAGCTAACACAGGTGCACGCGGCTAATGCTAACGCATGCTAATGCTCTGCCGGGGAACCAAAGAAACGCAGAGGAAGTCGTGCAGAGGCAGCGTCAGCTAGCAAATCCATCATCTTTATTTCTTCCCCGATGAGCACCAAGGAATACTCCCTTCCCTTCCTCAAGGAACACAAAAGCCATCCCGAGTCTCCTTCTGGGCTCCTTGGCCCAGATGATCAACGGGGGGGGGCTTGTGGTGCGACAAGTGTGGAAAGATGGAGCAGCATGCAGACGTAGCTCGGGGGGGCCGTGCTGGTAGATAGTAAGCGAGGAGCGGCCCCCGGGTGCGTTTCACCGCCATCAGGACTCATCTTATTGGACACGCCTTCCCTCTTCACGCCGTGCAGTCCTCCACAGCCGCAGACACCCACAATGCAGCAGGACGCAGGAAGCCGGCGGCTTTATCTCCGCGTTCTCCACGCCGCATCTCTTATCCACGCCACACCTGTCAGCTGACTGACTTCTTCTTCCCGCCGCTTTGTGGGACAAAGAACAACATGGCCGCTGCTGGGCTGGCGAGGCCGCATTCCCATCAATACAAATTGGCCACGGCCGTCACGCCGCGTTACGAGCGCCGAGTCACACGCTCCCGCCGTCTGTCGGAGAGGAAATGAAAGGCGTAAGTCGTCCTTTCCGACGTTGCCTTCAATCACGGCGATGTGAAAAGCCGCAGCAGCCTCGGCGCCGAAAGCGTGTTTGCTTTCAATCCGCACGTAGCGTGTCGGTAGCGTGTCCTCCTCCTCACCGGGGACGCTCCGCCACGGCCGTCCCTCGCTGTCGGGATCCCAGCCCCCAGCACTGGATGGCACGGGTCACTTCTTTAGGTACGCCCCAGATGAAAACGGCTTTCAGAGGTCGTCCTTCAAAAAGGACCGCTAGCACGGAGCTAACCGATCATCTGTCGGAGTCGCCATCTTGGATTTAGATCTCAGGCGGCCGTCCAAGAAGGAGACGCCTCAACTTCTCACGGCTCCACCAAACATGTCTGACCCGTTTCAGCCTGGAGTCCTGCCCCCTCCCTTTAAGGAAAGGGGGCCTCAGAGGTCTCCATTTGGCTTGGGTTACCATGGCAACACATCCTGTCCTGGCTCCAGTGATGCTTTTCTGCTTGTCAATACCGCCTGGCCACCTTAGAGTCGTACCCAACACTGGTCTCTGGGTGTCAGTACCGCCGCCATCAATGCTAATGCTAATGCTAATGCTAATGCTAATGCTAATACTAATGCTAATGCTAATGCTACTGATGTCTACTTTTCCTCTTCTACATTGGGTCAGAGTGTAACGACAACCATAGAAGACTTTAATCATGCAACATTAATCATGTTGCAAACCGTCTTCAGAGGGCCATCGAAGGGGCCGTACTGTGGTCTAGTGGTGAGCATGTGGGCCACACGGTCAGGAGATCCTGAAGTTGTGGGTTCAAAACTCATCTGTGTGGAGTCAATGAAATGAATGGCGGAGAAGAATATTCTCATCTTATTAATATTGCCGCCATCGGCTGGCGACCGGGCCAGGGGACCCCGCCTCTCGCCCAGAGTCAGCTGGGGTAGGCTCCAGCTACCCCACCCTAGAAGATATTAGTATTCTCATAAAATGTTCTATTTTTCTTTTTGTTTTCCTCTTGAATATTATTTAGGAAATGTGCAGAGGGCCAATAAAATATCAGCTGAGCTGCAAATGGTCCCCGGGCCACATTTTGGACACCCTGGTGTATATCAAGCTACGTTTTCAGCAACAAATCAGGACTCGGCCGCTGAGAAAATATTCCAGACAAATTGATAGAAATTCCACGCGGGTCGGTGTTGACCCGACTTGACCCGCTACAATGTCAGCCATCTTTCCTCGGCTGTCATGTGACGGCAGGCCAACGCACGCTAAGAAACCGTATCCTAAGCGTCAATGTCAACCTGCTGCCGAGTCATTTCGTCTTCATTTGTGGTATCGCCATGTCGTGCCTTTAAAGCGTGCGGAAAGTGGATTATCCACGCCACTTGTCCCTGACATGGCGCCGCTAATACGAGCTGCTCTTGACCTGATGTTTGCGTGTCGCCGCCGCCTCCTGATTGGATTAACTTCCCATGTTGTGTGTGTCCGGGTCAATTACACAGAGCGGGCTGCCATTCCCAACCCCCCCCCTCCCGTCTCCGCCTCCTTTCCACGCCCCCGAAGGCCTGCCCCCCCCCATACGCACCCTGTCACGGACACGCACACACCAACAGCCGCATCGCCGCCCGCCGCCCGGGGGAGCGCAATGTGGCCGCCACCGCCGCCCGTGGCCTCTGTCTCCTTGTGTCGCGTCGCTCTGGCGTCCAGGGGTCATCTCAAGAAGGGCGGCTCATAATCAAGTCGATTAGCCAGTCTGATGGCCGTGCTAATTGGTCCGGGTTCGAACATTATCATTAGCGCCTCAAGTGCGGTCACGACGGGACACGGCCGTCAGAGGAGAGGGAGCCTAATAGCGCTAATTGTTGCTACTTATGCTGACGATTTTTTCCTGGGGGGGGGGGCAAGGGGGGGCGTCCATGGGTGCTGAGGTGTTTATTTACGCAGTTTTTTCAGCTGTCTTTGTTGCGTACTAGCATGGGTTAGCTTGAGCGACGTCACGGCTTCAACCTGAGCGTCCATGGCTCTTCTCAGACCAGTCTCAGACCAGTACGCCTCACTGGGCCGCTACTTCAGGGTGGAGTACTGCCTAGTACCAGTCCACCGCTATACACACTAAAGAAGAGTAA
The DNA here is from genome assembly GCF_030265055.1 of Doryrhamphus excisus. Taxonomy (NCBI): domain Eukaryota; kingdom Metazoa; phylum Chordata; class Actinopteri; order Syngnathiformes; family Syngnathidae; genus Doryrhamphus; species Doryrhamphus excisus. Next base: position 16,710,810 of record NC_080485.1, read on the forward strand.
AAGTACATGTAAAAGTATTCCAAGCATAACATGGCTAAATGGAGTACTGCCTAGTACTAGTCCACCGCTATACACACTAAAGAAGAGTAAAAGTACATGTAAAAGTATTCCAAGCATAACATGGCTAAATGGAGTCCAATCCAAACGGGAGGCGTTCAAAGACCTGGTGATATGTGGTATTCTACACTGCTCGCTAGGTGTCAGCAACGTTACAGTGATCGGCACCGCAGGAAGTACTGCAGAAACAGGAAGTAAGACACGTGTGAGTCTACTGTATACTATGTCTTATTTTCTCTTATGTCTACTATATTAGGTAATAGGAGTACAAAGGTGACTATAGGGGTGTTATTTCATGTCTAGTGAGCTCTAATGAACATTGAGGAGGTGGTTTTCTATTATCTATTTTCTCATAGAAGTAATAAGAGTGTCAAGGTGACTATAGGGTTGCTATTTCAGGTCTCTAACAATGTCAAACAGCAGACAGCATAGACTGTAAAGATATTTTCTATGCCATAATTATTAGAGGCTGCACGGTGGTTAGTGGTTAGTGCGCAGGCCTCACAGCTGGGAGACCCAAGTTGGATTCCCCCCTCGGCCATCTCTGTGTGGAGTTCTCCCCGTGCATGGGGGGCTTTTCTCCGGGTACTCCGGGGATTCTTACGATGCATAGAAGCCCAAATGAAGCTTTGGGTCATCGTTTGGGCGGATGTGACGTGTTCTTCTTTCCGTGGCTTGCTGAAGGTGTCAGCACCTTTCCCAGACGCCCCCCCCCCAGGTCCCCGTAGCGCCTATTTGATCTCTCTGGAGGACTGTCAACTTAGCGTGCGTCTCTGAGGAAATTGAATTGTGCGTTTATTGAGGCGGCAGCGTGAATAGCGAAGATGCTAGGTTGATGTGAAAGTCAAACAAGCCCACCTGCCATTCATTCCTGTTTGTTTGCGTTTCTCCAGCTGGGAAAAACCTCCGGTTTTGTTCGGCGGCGCTTCGGCGCACAAAGAGAAGATGATGAAAGGTTGAATGGTTGATCCTCGGCGTTCCCGTCCCGTGCAGCCTGAACCAAAGCGTGAAAAGCAGCAGGTTGGGGACCGCTTCCTGATTGTGATGCAGGTCCGTACCTGGCCTACATAGCTACCTTTGCTCCGCCTCGGCTCGGCACGCCGGCACCCACGTGGCTGCCAATACGTTCGTTATCGCCGTGCGCTTCGGCGAGCCACTTCCGGGAGCTTCAAAGCGCGAGTCGTCGTGCTGTCAAAGCAGGAGACGAACCTCAAACGCGTCGACGGAACGCCGAGAGACGCCTGTCAGTCGGCTCGAGCTTGTGCTTAAGTGGCGCTAAATATTCATGGCCGCTTATCTGCCTGCTGCAAGCTAAAGCGACTCCTGCTATTAGGAGACCCCCCCCCCCCACTCCCAGCCCCGCCCCTCTCGGTGATGTAACAGCTGCTCGGCGTTCGCGGAGAGTCAATAGGAGCACGCGTGTCCTCCGTGAGGGGGCACAGGTCAATTCCACAACAGCAGAGTGATATCACCTCCATCCTGCTGCTTCCTGTCTCGGCAGGGGGGGGTTAGCTACACGACACTGCCGCCCGCTGGCTGGATGGCGTTACTGCACCAAGTCCAGCTCAAGGAGGCAACACTCGGGGACATGATCATCCCTCGCTACATCGCGGTTTTCCGTGCATATATCCAGTAAAAAATGATGGCTTTATCGATTGATAACAAACGATGAGTTTAAAAAGAGGCACGTTGGCCAAAATGAGGCTTTTGAATCCGACAAACGGCAGAAGAAACTTCCACCTCATCCCTCGTTTATCCACGCCATAACTCACTTTCCACTAAGTAGGATTTAACGTTAATAGACGGAACATTTTATACTCAGAGCACAGAATGTCAAAGGATGGGGCTTTAACATGATTAGAGCCCTCTGGGCAGGAAATAACACCCCTACAGTCACTCCTATTAACCAATATAGTAGCCATAATGCAACAAAAATAAGACATATTAGACAATGAAAACATGTTGAGGATGGGTAGGTAGTACATGGGTAGGTATACATGGGTAGGTATACATGGGTAGGTATACATGGGTAGGTAGTACATGGGTAGGTACATGGGTAGGTACATGGGTAGGTATACATGGGTAGGTACATGGGTAGGTACATGGGTAGGTATACATGGGTAGGTAGTACATGGGTAGGTACATGGGTAGGTAGTACATGGGTAGGTACATGGGTAGGTAGTACATGGGTAGGTACATGGGTAGGTACATGGGTAGGTACATGGGTAGGTACATGGGTAGGTAGTACATGGGTAGGTATACATGGGTAGGTACATGGGTAGGTACATGGGTAGGTAGTACATGGGTAGGTAGTACATGGGTAGGTACATGGGTAGGTACATGGGTAGGTAGTACATGGGTAGGTATACATGGGTAGGTACATGGGTAGGTAGTACATGGGTAGGTAGTACATGGGTAGGTAGTACATGGGTAGGTACATGGGTAGGTATACATGGGTAGGTACATGGGTAGGTATACATGGGTAGGTACATGGGTAGGTACATGGGTAGGTATACATGGGTAGGTAGTACATGGGTAGGTACATGGGTAGGTAGTACATGGGTAGGTACATGGGTAGGTAGTACATGGGTAGGTACATGGGTAGGTACATGGGTAGGTACATGGGTAGGTACATGGGTAGGTAGTACATGGGTAGGTACATGGGTAGGTACATGGGTAGGTACATGGGTAGGTACATGGGTAGGTAGTACATGGGTAGGTACATGGGTAGGTACATGGGTAGGTACATGGGTAGGTACATGGGTAGGTATACATGGGTAGGTACATGGGTAGGTACATGGGTAGGTAGTACATGGGTAGGTAGTACATGGGTAGGTACATGGGTAGGTACATGGGTAGGTAGTACATGGGTAGGTATACATGGGTAGGTACATGGGTAGGTAGTACATGGGTAGGTAGTACATGGGTAGGTAGTACATGGGTAGGTACATGGGTAGGTATACATGGGTAGGTACATGGGTAGGTATACATGGGTAGGTACATGGGTAGGTATACATGGGTAGGTAGTACATGGGTAGGTAGTACATGGGTAGGTAGTACATGGGTAGGTACATGGGTAGGTAGTACATGGGTAGGTACATGGGTAGGTATACATGGGTAGGTACATGGGTAGGTATACATGGGTAGGTACATGGGTAGGTAGTACATGGCTAGGTACATGGCTAGGTACATGGGTAGGTACATGGGTAGGTAGTACATGGGTAGGTACATGGGTAGGTACATGGGTAGGTACATGGGTAGGTAGTACATGGGTAGGTACATGGGTAGGTAGTACATGGGTAGGTATATGGGTAGGTACATGGGTAGGTACATGGGTAGGTAGTACATGGGTAGGTACATGGGTAGGTACATGGGTAGGTAGTACATGGGTAGGTACATGGGTAGGTACATGGCTAGGTACATGGGTAGGTAGTACATGGGTAGGTACATGGGTAGGTACATGGGTAGGTAGTACATGGGTAGGTACATGGGTAGGTAGTACATGGCTAGGTACATGGGTAGGTAGTACATGGCTAGGTACATGGGTAGGTACATGGGTAGGTATACATGGGTAGGTATACATGGGTAGGTAGTACATGGGTAGGTACATGGGTAGGTACATGGGTAGGTACATGGGTAGGTACATGGGTAGGTAGTACATGGCTAGGTACATGGGTAGGTAGTACATGGCTAGGTACATGGGTAGGTACATGGGTAGGTACATGGCTAGGTACATGGGTAGGTAGTACATGGGTAGGTACATGGGTAGGTACATGGGTAGGTAGTACATGGGTAGGTACATGGTTAGGTATACATGGGTAGGTATACATGGGTAGGTATACATGGCTAGGTACATGGGTAGGTATACATGGGTAGGTAGTACATGGGTAGGTAGTACATGGGTAGGTACATGGGTAGGTATACATGGCTAGGTACATGGGTAGATATACATGGCTAGGTATACATGGGTAGGTGGAATAAGGAGTATAAGTAGTAAAATGTGACTTTGAGGTATAGTACTGTATGTGTTTACTTTGCTACTCCCACTGCACTCCATCAAAACCTTGTGAATAATTTTCTTTCATATTAAGCGGCGCTAGGTGTCACTTTTGTTTTCTTTTGCGTCGATTCTGCCGCCTCTGAGAGCGAGCGAGGACGTGCGTGGCGGTGGCGGTGGCGGTGGCGGTGGCGGTGGCGTGTGTGACGGTGGCATGCAGATGGCGAGCTCTCTCCGCTGCTTAAGCAGACAAAAGCTAGCTGAGGGACCTTCCGTCTCCTGAACGTGCCAGGAAGAGTCGGTACTTGGCACGAGTAGCAGAAACAATTAGCGTCACACAAGCACAGGCCCCGAGCTGTGTGGGGCGGGGAGAACAAAGATGGCGGCCAAACGCGGCGCTGAGAGGATCCCGCTCGTTTTTGGGAGCCGACTCCCGTCACGGCTCATTTAGCTGACGTGCTGCGCTTGTTTGTGCATTCTTCATGAGAACGCAGACAGAGGAAGCATCCCGTCCTTGGAGAACCCCCCCCCCCGTCACCGCTTCCCCCATCCTGCCTCCGAGCCGGGATCGGAAGTACGCCTCACACAAAACAATCCTGGATCCAAACACGGCTCATTATATTCCAGCTGCTTTGAAGGTACGACGCTAGACGCTAGATGCCGTGGATGCTAGCTCACCAGGGGAGCTCATGGGGGTCAGCGTGGAAAAGAAAGAAACTAGAAAGAGAACTGAAACTTCTCTCGTGGAAAAATGGCGGTGTACAACACGAGGCATGAAATACTCGATAGAAATACCGCACAGGTCGATTCAAGTACATCATGTGAATATAGCGTACGCATGTACTCCGTCCACCTGGTGACATCCATGACAACCACGCCCGTATTTAACATCATGTCTCAGAAAAACAATCAAACAATCAAACATAGAAAAAATGAAAATGAATGAATGACATTTCTACTCTGCTGCACTCTGGGTGTATGCTAGCAGCCCCGCCTCCACCCACTGAGACAAACTGGTTTCCTCATTTATGCTGTTTGGTGTTTTTTTTTTAATTTTCCAACAATTTCAACATCCAGTTAGTTTTCTTTCTAGAAATATTTGGACTTTATTGCCATAATATTATGACTTGACCCTGAAATTTCCCGTTGTGGGACAAATAAAGAAACATCTTCTCTTAAACTGACATTATTTCTCCAATAATGAGCAGTTTCTTGTTGCAATTGTTAATATTTTCATTTTATTACAATTAAATTCCATCTTTTATCCCCAAAGTTTGTTTTATGTTGTCCGACAATTTCGATATTCGATTGGTGTTGCTTCGGCAGTCATAATCTTTTGGGACGGCTTTTAACGCTCCATAATTAAATACATATGATTATAGTTATAGTTATAGTTGTTTTGACTGGTTTAACATACAGTTTGTGTATTTAAAAACAGGATGTATTTTTAATCTTACGTCAGCCAAAGCACGCCAACCGGAATAAACCCGGAAGTTGCTACGTCATCAACAAGCGACATTGGTGAGTGACTCGCAGCTCAGCGAGCACAACAAACTCATATCACCACTCATATCAAGACTTGATAACCCGATATATTTTTCATCTTCGGTAAAATGACTTAGATTTAGTTTTGGCGTAAATGTAAATCTTACATGAGGAACTTACATGTCATTTCCTTGCTTTGCGTTGATTGGCTGGTAGAAGTCCTCCTTTTCATCCTCCCCTTCCCTTGTCGTCTCTGTGAAAGGTCAAAGTCTCATTTGGTTCCCCAAAAACAACCAACCATGAGCGGGTGGAAAATGTCTGCACCCGCCAGATGTCTGGTCTGCGTGGGACTGTCTCTTCTACTGACAGGTATCAAGGAGGACGCCGGGTGTCACTTGGGGGCAATGACCCCGTGGTTGTCTTGAAGGTGCGGGGAAGTCCGCGTACGTGGGGAAGAGTCACAGCGGCGGAAAGGACGATGCGGTGCTGCAGTACGTCGTTGACAACTCCCTGAGGGAACATCCGGTCCTCGCCAAACTCAGGCTGGTGCATAAAAAACACCAAATCGTTCCAATCATGTGTGCGCCATTTTGCTTGGCCTGTAGAATGCCATCATGCTAACCTCGGAATTCATTTTAATCATCTCCCATTCTTAGAACCGACGTTATTAAAAGTACTTGATTTCACAGCACACCAAAAGAATGTACAGTACCTGTACTGCATATTGTATCTGCATCTGAGCAGTTCGCATCGTGACCACCAGAGGGCGATGAAGGGAAGCTTTTGCTGGCACATCCTTGTTGTGTTTGGTGGACTAAGAAGTCAGATGTTGTATTCCCTCCACCACAAGAATGATTGCATGTGATTTCAGAGAACTATGGCGGACGAGCAGAGCGGAATGATGGTAGCCAGAGAACAAGCCCAGCTGATGGCTAACCTCATGAAACTCATCAACGCAAGCAAAGCTATTGAAATTGGTGAGGTTGCCACGTGTACAGCACATTTACCTACTTTTACTCCTAGTTCTATCATATTTAGCCACAAGTATTTGCATCTCGTTATATTTCCACCATTGTTTTCTCATGACTATGGACCTCTGTACTCTGTATGATCCATGGCATGTAGCATGTACTTGTACCCTACAGGGATGTACACGGGGTACAACGCACTCAGCATGGCGCTGGCCGTGCCGCTTAACGGACAAGTGGTAGCATGTGAAACAAACGGCGTCTACGTGGACATCGCCAAACCGTTTTTTCAGGAGGTGACTAGTTACATAAGACAATATGTTTTACCAAAGAATGACTTTGGTAATCTCGTGAGTCAACCAGCTTCATAAATATGCTTCATCAAACAGCCTGATCAAAATAAAGAAAAGCACTGTGGCGTTCAATCGACATTAAAGGACATCCACCATTGCGGTTGGACCAATCAGATCATTGATCCCTCCGACCGCTTCCTGATTGGACACATTGATGTAATTCATGTTGCATTCTGGTACCGAATGATGACGCGTCAATATCATGACTAACAATCATATGGCAAGTACTAATCATCCAAATGTATATGAATGATGGATATATGTATTTCATTCTAGGAATGAATATGTGACTTGATAGGCTTCGTTTATGACAAGCGTCTTTTTCCCCACGCAGGCGGGAGTGGACAGGAAGATCGAAGTGCGACTGCAAGCGGCGATGACCACGCTAGGTAAGAACCTCATCTGCCATTTCCCATCGACTTCTCATCTGCCATTTCCTGTTCTCCTTTTCTAGATGAGCTGATATCAGCTGGAGGGAATGGAACCTTCGACTTTGTATTCATTGATGCTGACAAGGCCAACTATGATGGCTACTATGAAAAGTCCTTACAGCTCATTCGGAAAGGGGGCGTCATCGCTATTGATAACGTAGGTGACATCTTCTAGAACGTGTCTCCTCATTGTGACTGAGTGTGTGTGTGTGTGAAGGTGCTATGGGGCGGCAGGGTCGTGGACCCGGCCCCTGACGACATCACTTCCAGGACACTGGATGCGCTCAATAAGAAGCTCCACAAGGACCAGAGGATCGACCTGAGCATGGTCACCGTGGGGGACGGGCTGACTATCGCTATTAAACGATAAACGCCGTCCAAGGAACCGGGTCAGTTACGGGTGGGAAACCTCCACCCCATGTGCAAAACTTGGACCAGAAGAGCACTGGATGCGTCCCACCAGGAACTTTAAAAACAAATAAAGCTTTAAAAATGCTAACAAAATGTTTAATAAACATGTAAACATAAAAACACCTGTTATAGTACAACTTTATTTAAATTGATTAATAGGTTATTATTAATAGGTAATTAGGTAGAAAATTACTGTGTCTGTTTGGGGAAAAAAAGACTGGGTTGGATGGAGGAGATTGATTTGCTGTGGCGACCCCTGAGGGAAGCGCCGGAAGGAGAAAGAAGAGTTTTTGGGGAAAAAAGATCAGTATTAATAATCGAATTCTACTTTGCAGAAACTGGCATAATTGGTGGGGTATGGTAGTAATCGGCCATAAAGGAGGATGACTGGTACATTGGGTTACATGGGGTGTGGTAGTCATCCGCCCTAAAGGAGGATGACCGGTACGCATGGTAGTCATCCGCCCTAAAGGAGGATGACCGGTACGCATGGTAGTCATCCGCCCTAAAGGAGGATGACCGGTACGCATGGTAGTCATCCGCCCTAAAGGAGGATGACTGGTACGCATGGTGACAAGGTGTGAAAAGGCCCGTATGAATAAATGGTGACGGCGTTGCAAGTCAGTCAGTCGGCAGTCGGAGTTGAAAGACTTTATTGAAAAGTTAGCATACACAAAAGGAGCTCCGTGTAGAAGGTGACTTACGCTTAACTCCTCTTTGAGATTTCATAGTTTGGCTTTTGAAGAACTCCCAAATGCATTTGCTCGCTCGATCGGCCAACACGAACCCAAAAACTGCCTTGTTGTAGGTTGTGATGGCCGAGGGGGGGCAGAGCTTCAGCTGGGGTGGTGTGAGCGGCAAGGAGGGAAGGGAAGCCTGGTGTATTCTTAAAACTGAGGAATATCAGAGGGTGTTTGAACAAGGAAGGAGGCGTGTTCCGGACAGGAACATGATTACATGTAAGATATAAATAATACAAAGAAAAGCAGTGGCGTGACGCCGTGCTCAGAGTTTGTTGTTGTAGCCTTTGAACCCGATCTCTTCAAGATGTCCCCCGCTTGCTGGTTGGGAAATAACCTTAAGGCCAAATGTTGCTTCTGATATTCCGGAGTTCTTAGTGCGGGAGGAAACGCTTTAGGCTTCCAGTTCCAAGCCCAGACCCAACTTGTGGCCTCCGGCGTTGATGTTCTTCCCGTCCACCAGGCCAGCCAGGGTGAGTTTCACACCTGTGCAGGTAAGGAGCTGACGTTATGCACACCGACGCCGCCCGCTCGTATCCTCTGCTGGCCTAGCGCCGCAGGGTGGTCAACCACGCGACGGATGGCAGTAGCTGCATTGCTATGACGAGGGCGGACCTACGTGACCTTTGGCCTTGGAATGTGGAGGGGCTAGCTAGTCATGCTAATCAACATGCTAACTTTCTATCAGAAGTTATCTGAATGAAGCTAAAATAAAATACAAGTCATAATTTGAAGTGAAGTAGATATTCATAATCAGCCTTTTCACCTTGATGACAAAGCTGATATGTGAACGATATAAACATCTTAGCATATCTTCTCATGATTCCCTTTTGGGGGAGGTGTGTAAAAGGAGGAAGTGGGTTTGATGTTGCCGACTCACCTGGTCTAAGAGTCTGGGTGTAGCCGATCCCCACCAGGCTGTTGTTGTTCACCTTAGCCTGCAAAAGACGCAGAAGATGCAAAAGCGTTGCCGCCATCTTGCAGGTTGAATGTTCCCGACGGCGCTCTCCTCCGGCCGGTAACTTACGCTGACGGAGGCATCCTTGTCCAGCTGGTACTTGGCGGCGATGCCAAAGCGCGTGCTGTTGCTGCCGGCGGTCCATGCCAGGTTGACCGCCGTCTCCAGCTTGTCGCTGACCTTCTGGTAGATGGACCCTCCAAACTCAGCTCCATCGTTTCTTCACCGAGAACACAAAGATGGGTGAGATGAACTGGACCAGGACCTGCTGGATACTGGCATGCTAGCATACTCACACGTTGGTATGCAGCTGGAAGTCTCCCGTCTTGTAGCCAATGGCAAAGTTGTTCTGGGTCATCTTGGATTTGGCGGTGTCAAAGGTCATCTGGTAACCGGCCAGCCAGCCCTCGTAGCCCACCACGCCCGCTCCATGGATGGTGGGGCCGGCGAAATCGAAGTCCACGTCGCAGCCCAGGTTGACGTACTCGCGCTTGTAGGCGGTCTTGACCTTGCCGCTCTTCTTGCTGCGTGGTCGTACGGGTGATGCAACGTTCTTATGGTTATGAAATCATACTCCAAACATGACTGCTTCATCAATGACCTTAACCCGGCACATGCTGGCCTTTCCCATTCTTAGCATGGCCCCTGAATGCGCTGCCCGCCTCCACATGCATCCTCTGGCCTCCTAAAGGCCTCGGAGCTTCTCAAGTAAAAAAAGTAATCCTGTGACCACACTAATGTCTTTTGGCCTCAGTAACGCACGTCCTCTAATGGCATGACCTCTACGCTAGGCATCACCAATGGCATGACCTCTACGCTAGGCATCACCGATGGCACGACCTCTACGCTAGGCATCACCGATGGCACGACCTCTACGCTAGGCATCACCAATGGCGTGACCTCTACGCTAGGCATCACCAATGGCACGACCTCTACGCTAGGCATCACCAATGGCACGACCTCTACGCTAGGCATCACCAATGGCACGACCTCTACGCTAGGCATCACCAATGGCGTGACCTCTACGCTAGGCATCACCAATGGCGTGACCTCTACGCTAGGCATCACCAATGGCGTGACCTCTACGCTAGGCATCACCAATGGCGCGACCTCTACGCGAGGCATCACCAATGGCGCGACCTCTACGCGAGGCATCACCAATGGCGCGACCTCTACGCGAGGCATCACCAATGGCACGACCTCTACGCTAGGCATCACCAATGGCATGACCTCTACGCTAGGCATCACCGATGGCACGACCTCTACGCTAGGCATCACCGATGGCACGACCTCTACGCTAGGCATCACTCATGGCATGACCTCTACGCTTGGCATCACTCATGGCATGACCTCTACGCTAGGCATCACTCATGGCATGACCTTTCACACTGCATGGAGACCCATTTAAGTTGGGCTGGATCAGGATCCAATAACCACCATAGAGAAGGATTACTGGATTACTGGCTTTAGGCAGTACCTTTACTTTAGAACTTCTTAGCATATCTTGCATATCTAGCTACCTGAAAGTGGAACCCCCCCTGCAGTAGAAGCACAGGTTGAAAAAGAGATGATCATACCCAGTATTTGGGGAGAAGGTTGTGTCAAAGGTCAACTTCAGTCCCTTGGCAATCTGGAGAAACCATGAAAACCAAATGAAACACAGCGTGGTGGTGGTGGTGGTGATGATGATGATGATGGTGGTGGTGGCAATGATGATGATGATGGTGGTGGTGGTGGTGGTGATGGTAATGCCCGTGTGCTTTCACGAGTGCGTGGCGTCCTTGCCTGATCTTCGATGGTGATTTCTGTTCCCAGGGTGTTGTCGGTGTTCCACTTCTCGGTGAAGGTCAGGCCGTATTCGGCCCGCTTGTACTTGGTTTCCAGGCTGCCAACAACTTTGCTGGTGTCCGTGTTGGAGGAACCCGATGTCTTGAATTCCTGCGCAGACAAACATCCAATGAAATCACAGCAAAGGAACATAAACTCGGACATGACAGATCTTGCTCGGCACGTCTAGCCTCAGCATGGTTTAACTCAAGAGAATGACATCGCCGACGAGCACAATGCATCCCGCAGGGCACTGCCCCAATGGTTGGGGGCACCCATGCGGCCGCATCACTCGTGTTTCAAAGCGGGTGTCTGGTCAGATTGTTTTACCCTTCCCACCCTAGACTCAGATTAGACTCAGACCCTGACCTCCTAAAAAGTCTTGGATTGTGTTTCAAAGGAAAGGCATTTAAAAAAGGTACATTATGCAACACATTCACAGATGAGGCTCAAACCTGACTGGCACCATGCATGCTGTTCAATAATGACTTGACAACTGATTGACAGGGCAACTTCCACAGTGGGAGACTGGTAAAACAGCTTACCACTCCGCTGGCTGACTTGGTCTTGACGTCAAGCTTCACCAGGCCAAAACCTGAATAGACAAGGCCGTTTTTCCGTCAATTTGGCAGGTAAAACACTTCAAACATCCACAGGTACTCATACCGTAGCCTTTGTTGAAGATGTCCTTTGCGGACTTGCCCAGATCAGCGTATGAAGGAGGCACGGCCATCGTTTCTGCACGCAGGGATCAAAAATATACACAGTTACTACTAGACATCGGTCAGCAAAACACAAACATTCACATACAACCGACATTGATTCTCCTAAAATCACAATTCCTAATGCTTCTCTGGAAACCAAATGGAAACAAACGCAACGTTTTAGAGGCTAGGACTCCACTGGTGTCAAAGCCATGATAAATATCCCGGCATGTCACGTCACCAAAGTCAAACATGCAATATTATACGATGAAAGTGGAACATACCTACTTAAAATAAATATAGGTCAATTATTTCATTAAACAGGAACCACAATGGATCAAATTCAAACGATGCCCAACCCAAGTGTCGTGTTGGTGGAGTTGTCCAATTAGCATACTACGGTCAGTTGGGATGCCGGCTACTGTACGGACATGTCCCACAGACTGTCACTTTTATCTGTGGCGGGCACCAAGAATAAATGAATGTATGTAGGGACAAGCATATGCTTTTCCAGTTACGCCCCCTTGGACAAAAGTCAGGTTACATCCAATCCTCTGGTCAGAAACAAATAAATCGTCCATTTGAGGAGTGGGAATACTTCCCAAAATGTCCCATCCCAGCTGTAAAGACAATTCCTTCCCCATTCAACAGTGGCTAGCGGCTTTGAAGTCGAATGCGGTGAGAATTTAGACCTCCGTGCACAAGCGCTAAGACATCAACCTCCAAAGCCCGTTTGTCGTCGCCGCTTTGCATTTAAAGTCCTAAGTGACGTAGCCATCCACTCCTGGGGCATCGCAGCGGTGGCATGGCAGCCTCGGACAAGGTTAATGTGCGACTGAGGCGAGAGTCCTTTGGTAGACCCGGTCCAACCCAAGCTTACTTCTTATCGTTAGTTGGTTTAAAACCAAGGCGGGTGGAGGCGGCACACGCTGGTGCGAATTAGCGGCACGTCAAAGTGATGGGAGCCGTCGAGCCGTGTCACTCTGCACAAACAGGCCGCAAGGACGGTTAACCGACTTATAAGCCCTTACCCGGAAACCTTATTTAAGACGATAAGCCACACATTGATCCCCAAAGCGGTGAACACGTTTTGCAGTTTTAAACACAACAGAAGTGAATTACCACCACACATGAGTCAGACGCAGCATGCCCACCACAGCTAGCTTAGCTAACACCGCTAAAGCTAGCAAGAGTTACCGGCAAGTTCGAGCGCGTCTTCCGGCCTGACAGCGACTACCACAGCAGTTCTACCCCAATCAAAGGCGTCTCTTACCGGTGGTAGATTTGGCTCAAGGTGGACTAAAGTGACTTTTTAGGAGCGATGTTCCTCAAACCGCACTGGGCGAGGCAAGCGGCACCGTTGGAGGACGAGCTGAAGGAGACTCCGCTGCAATGAAACCTGACCTATCACAGTCGTAGCGTAGGACCGGGGCTGTCCACGGCTTTGCCCGAGTAAAAAAATATGTTTTGTTTAATTTCGATGTAATATTAAAAGTGCCTTATTATCCATTTGGGGGACATGTCATATGCCTATCTTTAACTTATGTCGATGTAGTAGATTTTGTGTGTGTCATTGTTTATTATTTGTTCAGCTCATAGGCTGGTTTGCAAAATAGAAATTGCTCTCAAGTGTCATAATGATAACTCAATATAACGTGCTCAATTTGAGACAGTTCAACTTTAGAATATGCATTTTCGTTCATATATTATGACCGTATATAGGAAAATGATTCAGGCAAATGCATACGGCCTCCGTCGAGTATTGATGACGCAGTTATGTAACCCGTAATTGCGGGAAAACAAGCCCCCTTTCCCATACAGTGTTGTTGCGGGACGGAAGTATGACAATAATGTGACGGCAGTGCGTTGTTTTTTTTTTCTTTATTGGTAACGAATACTGTGATAAACCGAACGAAAGGTGCTTTTAGCAATGGAGTACGGAAAGGAGCGGGTGGTGGCGTTAGTGGACATGGACTGTTTCTACGTGCAAGTGGAGCAGAGATTGAATGCAGCCCTGAAGAATACTCCCTGTGTGGTGGCTCAGTACAAGACCTGGAAAGGAGGAGGGTGAGTACCCTTCCTGGGTCCCATGAAGCCTAAAGTGTTGTCATTCAGAGACGTTCAGTGAAAAAAGATGCGCCTTTATCAAGGAAAGCCTTCACGTTCCCTGTTGGACATCACTGCTGTCAATCAAAGTTGGAACGCCAATCTCACGCATATCGTTTGTTTTAATAATACATTTCATTTGCAAGCGCCTTTCTAAAAACCCAAGTTCACGGCCCATGACACAAATAAAACAGAGGATGAGGGTGTAAACAGTTGAGTTTGGAGTCTGGATATGAAGATTTAAACTACAGCCAATCACACCTCACATTTACAGTAGGACTCAAATGTCTTTCTTGTGTCAGAATCATAGCCGTGAGCTACGAGGCCAGGGCCCACGGGGTCACCAGGAACATGTGGGTGGATGACGCCAAGAAGCTGTGCCCGGATCTCCAGGTGGCCAGGGTGCGCGAGTCTCACGGCAAGGCGGACCTGACCCAGTGAGCGATGGATGCGTTGTGACGTATGATGCTGTGGAGGCCAAACCTAACGGCGTCCGTTGTGTCCAGCTACAGGGAGGCTAGCGTGGAGGTGATCCGGGTCATGTCTGGCTTTGCCGTGATTGAGCGGGCCAGTATCGACGAGGCCTACATGGACTTGACTGCGGCGGTCCAGCAGCGGATTAAGGAGATGGCAGACAAGCAAATAGAGGCTGATCTTCTGAGGACCACTTACATCGAGGGTTACCCCCCCAGTTTACCTCCAGGACAGAAAGCGGCTGTTTTGGATAAAGGTGCTCATCCTACCAAACTATTGATCCATGTGAGCAACATGGCTGAGCACCTCTCGGTAAATATACGTACGTTCCTTCTGCAGAGCAGCAGAGATCCACGGGTGTCCATCAGTGGTTGGCGTCCTTGCCCGAGCACGGCTCTGCAGAGCTCCAGCTGACCGTGGGGGCCCTCATCGTGGAGGAAATGAGAGCTGCTGTGGAGCGAGACACAAGCTTCCGCTGCTCGGCTGGCATCTCCCACAACAAAGTACGAGACATGCTTCCACACGCCTGTTAGGAAAAGTACACGTTTACACGCTAGGAAGTAGCTCATGAGGTCATGATTATTCATTAAAGATAAAGTCGTTTCTTTAAAAATAAGGAGTAGCCTTTTGTATTTGACTTCATTTTGTCATATTTGAATATTAAAAAGCTCAAGCTCATAAGATAGCATAAACATAACCACTAACGGTCGTCAGACATTGGAAGAAAGTCACTAGTGGAAAAGGCGTGTAGTCATGAAGTTACTCCCGAGTAGTACACTTGAATATACCATGATCAACTAGAAGATATTCATCTAGGAAGTATCGCATGTGACGTTTCCTTCCTGCAGGTGCTAGCTAAGCTAGCGTGCGGCTTGAACAAACCCAACCGCCAGACGATACTGCCGCTGGCTTCGGTGCCAGAGCTTTTCCGCACCCTGCCCATCGGCAAGATGTGAGTATCTTCACCCCAAATCTCACACCCTTGCTTCTTCTTCACGTGTCTCCTTGTGATGGACTCACTGAGGCAAGACGCAACCTGGGGGGGAAGCTGGGGGCGTCCATTACGGAAACGCTGCAAGCAGAGATGATGGGGGATCTGACCCGCTTCTCTCAGGCCCAACTGGGGCAGCACTTTGGAGAGAAAACGGGGTAAGAAAGACGCCGCGTGACCTCCGATGTTCTGACATTTTGATTTGTGAGGACGGAACGTTGCATTCGACAGCCAGTGGCTGTACGATCTTTGTCGGGGGGTGGAGTTTGAGGCGGTGAAACCGAGGCAGCTCCCCAAGTCCATTGGCTGCAGCAAGAACTTCCCTGGGAAAACATCGCTAGCCACCAAAGAGCAGGTACTCTCATCGCTCATCCTGGGGTTAGACCGTGCAGGCGTACCTAATCCTTTGGCCTAACGTCTGCCAAGGTCCGGCATTGGCTCCATCAGCTGGCCCTGGAGCTGGAGGAGCGGCTCACCAAGGACAGAGAAGCGGTGAGGGTTTTGTGACTAAACTGCAGCGAGTGCGGGGCGGGGCCTCAATGAGGCCGCAGGTTATCGTTATTAAACGTTGATCCTACCTCGCAGAACGGCAGAGTAGCCAAGTTGCTCACGGTGGGGGTCCGTCAGCTGGGCGACAAGAGACCCAGCTCCTTCTCCCGTTGCTGCGCTTTGGTTCGCTACGACGCCGCCAAGATCTCCGGCGACAGCTTCGCCATCATCAAGAGCCTCAACACGGCAGGAAACCAGCAGGCCGCGTGGTATGTACGTTACCTTAGATGACATGACATTATTAACACATGGCATGCATCATACATGCTTATTGTTTTATACACAGACATCATCAAGATGTCATAAAAATAAGTGATTTAGATTTCAGATATTTCATATTTGGTTTAACTTTGGCACCTAAGATAAATGTCATTGAAATAAGTCCAGTGGGTATACTACATTATACTACATTGGCCACAAATGCCATGAATCAGTGGACAACTTATTACATTGCATATTTCATTGTTATTGTGATTAAAAATCATTTCATGCATAAGCCATGAAACGCATCATGAAATCATCCTTTTTACATTTTGGACTACAGTTGACGTGAATGGTCATATGTTATAAATGATTGGCATTTCAAGATGTATTCTATTCTTCATTTTGGAAATTATTTCAATGATTTGCCAGGACACCCCCCCTCACCCTGCTGCATCTCTCCGCCAGCAAGTTCAGTGACGCCCCTTCAGCAGCAGGGGGCGGTATCACCGGCTTCCTCAGCTCCGAGGTCTCATCCACTCAAAAGCCTTCCTGCAGCGTCCAGACCTCCACTCAATCCACTCAGTCCACTCAATCCACACACAAACAGCCCAGCACTATCCAGTCTTTCTTCCTGAAGAAGACCAGACGGGAGAAGGAAGGAGAGGGAGAGACTCCATCGACGGCCCCGTCCTCGTCCGCTCGCACGGCGTCTTCTCATCCTCGCTCTGACATTGCCTCTTTCTTCCACAAGAAACACACGGAGAGATGCTTGCAGGGGTCCAACACTGATGCCCAGCCAGAGGTTCCACAGCAGTCCTCGTGTGATGTTCCAGCAGAGGACAGCAGCAAGGACCTGCTGAAATGTCAACTATGCGGTCAGGAGGTGCCTGTGTGGGACATGCCCGAACACGACGACTATCACTTTGCCTTGGACTTGCACAACTCCTTCTCTTCTCCTTCATCCTCTCCAGCACAGTCCTCCCGGGGGAAAACACAACCCAGAGGCTCGGCAGGACCTCTTCCCAAAAGACAGCGCTCGCACGGTTCAACTGCTGGAACCCTGGATGCTTTTTTCCAAAGAAACTGACTGTTTCATGTACGAGTGCCTTTTTAAAATGCCAATAAAAAGTACTTCCTTTGTATCTCTCTCAGGTTTATTTTAATGTGGGGCCTTCTACTGTAATACCACAACATGCCGGCAGATGCTGCTATAACAAGCAAAAGCAAGCTATTTGTAACCAATCATGTCAAATCAGAGCCAAAATACCACACAGATGCACCGTGTTCGCATGTAAAAATCACTCAATGTATATTTGGAAAACGCCATTAGTAAGATAGTCCACCATAACGAGTTGAGGAAACGTTGAGAAACCACCTTTTCACCAGACGTGGCTCTCCTGGACTGGAGCCGAGCAAACACGCTGGAATTTACAGCGAGCAGCAAAACAAAAATTTACACTGAAGTCTAAGTAAGTTCAAACATTGTTGGAAGTGGAAAATGTGAAATGTAGCCACCCAAAGAACGTCCGGCGATGCTCCATTGAGGTCTTGGAAGCGAGATTGCTAGCTAGCTAACTAGCTAGCTAGCTTCTCTTACCCCGCCCCCCGGAACTCCCTCCAGGCCACGTGCTACTAATGTACTTGTACTTTCTAATACTAATACTTTCGGCACGACAGGCTCTCACGTCGATACTTCAGCCATTTGTGGTAACCATTCCCACCCACACCCGGATGTGCTGTTATTTTGAAGACCGGAAGTGTGTGTATTGCGGTGGCTTGACAGAAATGAGAGACGAGCTGCTCGAATAAAGGTGTCCTGCATTCCTTCTCCTGCTTTTGTTCCCACTGGACTCGTAGAATATTAGAGGTAATCTTTACCTGCTCGGTTATACTTCTATGCTACTTCTATGCTATGACACTATGATATGAAATACACCACACAGTTATTGAGTTTGAGTATCAGATCGCTATTGCCGATACCAGCCTGAATTGTTCGGTGTCTGATCACAAACAGAATTAGCGGTATCACACATCACTATCACGTGGTTGAAAGCCACCAATAGCTGAAGCCTAAAAGCAACCTACACACAAGAGGCATTTGGTTATCCATTTTTACATTGAAATAGATCTTATGGTTGCATTAAATAAAAAGCGACACCTAGAGAGATAAAAGCTTGTAATTATTCCTATACTATACAACATAACACAATTGGATCTGTACATAAATACTTCAAACATGCTTATATGGGAATATGGGAGATGGGGGGGGGGGGGGGGGGGTGGGGGGTATAATGAAGCTATAAAAAGTTTTTAAAATCTATGAAACAAATCTCCTGAGATGCATGACAATCAAGTGAAATCAGATATACACGTCAATACTATATAAACTATATAATATAAAACAGGTAGAGAATATGTGCTTAAACAATACGAGAGTCAAGCTTGCGTGCAGTCATAATAATAATAATAATAATCATCATCATCATCATCATAATAAGGCCAAGCACCAGTCAGTTTGGTACAGAAGATAGTTTGAAAAAGTAGCACCAGCTTTAAGATTGTAATTTTACTGCATGGTTGTGTTGGAAGGCACTTCCATTAGGCACTGTGTGTGTGTGTGTGTGTGTGTGTGTGTGTGTGTGTGTGTGTGTGTGTGTGCGTGCGTGTGTGTTTGTGTGTGTTTGTGTATGTCATCAGTACATTGAAAAAGGAGCCTGCAGTGAAGTGAGTACCTGTCGGGTGTCCAACGCTACCAAGCTTGGCGTCGGCCTGGCGCACCAAAGGCTGAACATCATGGTGCCTGGTGGGTGGTGACGTGGTTGCAATGACGAGGTGTCGTGTTGAGGCACGCTGGGTGAACATATCAAGCTTCGTGCGGAAGAAAAGGTCAACGAGACGGCACAAAGTGGGTGGTGGTGTAAAGTCAAGTAAAGCCACTTTGTTGTGAAATGGGAGGCCTGAATACTCCTCCTTGCCCTGGTGTGTGTGTGTGTGTGTGTGTGTGCGTGTGTGTGAGAGAGTGTGCGTGTGCGTGAGCGTGCATACGAGGTGAGGACGTAAAAACTTTGGAGTATCTTCAGGGCAGACGAAGTCCACACTGGCCTTTTGGTGGAAGCTGGTCCATAAAAAGGTGAGCTGGCGTCCACCCCCTTCATCTAGACGTCCTCATCCTGGCAGGGGTCTGGGTGGTACTGAGTGATGGACGCCAGCTTGGTGACGTGGCCGATCCCTTTGGTCACGCCCTCCCTGAAGAGCACCTTGGCCCCCACCTTCAGGTACTCTGGATGCTTGATGAACTTGAACTGAACCACGGCTTTCTCCCCCGTCCTCAGCTCCTCCTGTCAACCCGTGCTAGCGTTAGCATCACTTCTCAAAGGTGGCTACATGCGACGCAGGCTTCGCTGCGCGTCTTAAAATAAGGGCTGGCGCTCTGGATGTTGCTTCACTCGCAACATTGCCACTTTGATACTGTCTTAGTGTTATGGTGTTATACTGTATATAATAAATATATGTATGTATCTATAACCATACTGTCTTAGTGTTATGGTGTTATACTGTATATAATAAATATATGTATGTATCTATAACCATACTGTCTTAGTGTTATGGTGTTATACTGTATATGATAAATATATGTATGTATCTATAACCATACTGTCTTAGTGTTATGGTGTTATAGTGTATATAATAAATATATGTATGTATCTATAACCATACTGTCTTAGTGTTATGGTGTTATACTGTATATAATAAATATATGTATGTATCTATAACCATACTGTCTTAGTGTTATGGTGTTATACTGTATATAATAAATATATGTATGTATCTATAACCATACTGTCTTAGTGTTATGGTGTTATACTGTATATAATAAATATATGTATGTATCTATAACCATACTGTCTTAGTGTTATGGTGTTATACTGTATATGATAAATATATGTATGTATCTATAACCATACTGTCTTAGTGTTATGGTGTTATAGTGTATATAATAAATATATGTATGTATCTATAACCATACTGTCTTAGTGTTATGGTGTTATACTGTATATAATAAATATATGTATGTATCTATAACCATACTGTCTTAGTGTTATGGTGTTATACTGTATATAATAAATATATGTATGTATCTATAACCATACTGTCTTAGTGTTATGGTGTTATACTGTATATAATAAATATATGTATGTATCTATAACCATACTGTCTTAGTGTTATGGTGTTATAGTGTATATAATAAATATATGTATGTATCTATAACCATACTGTCTTAGTGTTATGGTGTTATACTGTATATAATAAATATATGTATGTATCTATAACCATACTGTCTTAGTGTTATGGTGTTATAGTGTATATAATAAATATATGTATGTATCTATAACCATACTGTCTTAGTGTTATGGTGTTATGGTGTATATAATAAATATATGTATGTATCTATAACCATACTGTCTTAGTGTTATGGTGTTATGGTGTATATAATAAATATATGTATGTATCTATAACCATACTGTCTTAGTGTTATGGTGTTATGGTGTATATAATAAATATATGTATGTATCTATAACCATACTGTCTTAGTGTTATGGTGTTATAGTGTATATAATAAATATATGTATGTATCTATAACCATACTGTCTTAGTGTTATGGTGTTATACTGTATATAATAAATATATGTATGTATCTATAACCATACTGTCTTAGTGTTATGGTGTTATACTGTATATGATAAATAGCATCTATTATACATACTGTCTTAGTGTTATATGATAAATAGCATATAGCATATGATAAATAGCATCTATTATCCATACTGTCTTAGTGTTATATGATAAATAGCATATAGCATATGATAAATAGCATCTATTATCCATACTGTCTTAGTGTTATGGTGTTATACTGTATATAATAAATATATGTATGTATCTATAACCATACTGTCTTAGTGTTATGGTGTTATACTGTATATGATAAATAGCATCTATTATCCATACTGTCTTAGTGTTATATGATAAATAGCATATAGCATATGATAAATAGCATCTATTATCCATACTGTCTTAGTGTTATGGTGTTATACTGTATATGATAAATAACATCTATTATACATACTGTCTTAGTGTTATATGATAAATAGCATATAGCATATGATAAATAGCATCTATTCTCCATACTGTCTTAGTGTTATATGATAAATAGCATATAGCATATGATAAATAGCATCTATTCTCCATACTGTCTTAGTGTTATATGATAAATAGCATATAGCATATGATAAATAGCATCTATTCTCCATACTGTCTTAGTGTTATATGATAAATAGCATATAGCATATGATAAATAGAATCTATTATCCATACTGTCTTAGTGTTATATGATAAATAGCATATAGCATATGATAAATAGCATCTATTATCCATACTGTCTTAGTGTTATATGATAAATAGCATATAGCATATGATAAATATCATCTACTACGGGCTTAAAAAGCTCACCGTGCCGTAGATTGCCTCCACGGTTGCCGTCTGCCTGACGTTTCTGATGTGCACGGTGACCTGGAAGCCCTTACGGAAGGTCTTGGAGTGGAAGAGCAGCACTATCTCCGCTTCGAATATCCAGCAGATGGTGGGATTCATCTCCGGACTCACCATCACCATTCCCTGCGAGAGGAAGTATTTTAGCTGCGCTGCGTCCAGCACGTTAAGACGAGCCACGAGCCGAGTCGCACCTTCCTGAGTAAGGTTCGGTCAAAGTGTCCGAGCGCCAGCGTGGCGGCCTGGCCAGCACGCAGCACCCTGCAAGCGGAGCGGTTCCTCTGGATGCTCCCCACGGTCAGCTTGTGGAAGCAGCCCGAGTCTGTGGGCCCGACGACCAGACAGTCTCCTTCACGGCAAATTCCACTGCGGGAAA
Organism: Doryrhamphus excisus; assembly: GCF_030265055.1. NCBI lineage: Eukaryota > Metazoa > Chordata > Actinopteri > Syngnathiformes > Syngnathidae > Doryrhamphus > Doryrhamphus excisus. Next base: position 16,732,988 of record NC_080485.1, read on the forward strand.
AACACTTTTTTTAGATCGCATCCCCGCCAAGAGAATGAAGACCTGACACTGACACACTGACCTGTACAGAGTACCGCCCACCACAGTCCCCACCTCTGGTACGGTGTAGATCTCATCCACCTGCAACACATGGTCTGTCAAGCTCATGTCTTCACTGGCAGTCATCTTCTCTCATGTTCTCTCACCTGGAACTCAGTCAGCTGCTGCATGAGCTCCTCCTGCTCCTTGCTGTTGCTGAGAGGAGGGATGATGTTGAAGAAGACCTTGAGGAGGTCCAGGTTCTCCCCAGACACGCTGGACACGGTGAAGACGGGCGTAATGCTGCCAGGGAGAGAAGCAAAATATTTCATTTCTTTGAAGGAATATACTTCATGGATGTTTAGCGTATTCCATTCCTCCCACGTGGAACACGTCATCATACTTGGGCGACTGGGCGAACTGCTGCGCTGCCATCACGGCGTCGTCCGTGTTGCTGATGAGCATGGGCACCTTGTTGCAGCCCGGCTGCTTCAGAACCCGCTCCAGCTGGCGAACGGTGCGCTCCACGGTGCCCCGCGCACACAGGTCCACTTTGCTGATGACGATGAAGATGGGCACCTTCAGGGCCATGGCGAAGCCCAGGTGCTCCCACGTTGTGCCCACTAGGAAGATAAAAGTACACAAATGTAAAGTAAACCATTCACTGTGCAGCTGTGGACATGTTGGAGGGGTTGCCATTGAAGTTGTGGGTTGGAATCCCACTTCTGACACCATGAAGAGCTAGTTGGCAACGCAGTCTGATGGAGGAGGCAAACCAACACAGTCGGTGACTTCCAGCTACAACCAATGCCACAGTGGGATTTCAACCCATGAATCCTTCCAGGGTTTGTTTTCATTCCCATAGCTGCATGTCAGGATGGCCGAGCGGTCTAAGGCGCTGCGTTCAGGTCGCAGTCTCCCCTGGAGGCGTGGGTTCGAATCCCACTTCTGACAACCCTACTTTTAGTACTCAGTGACATAAATGGCCACAGCTGATGTGTCATTTCTGAAGAAGTAGGTTGACCAGCCTGCAGCAGCCCAACAAATGAACATGTTCTGAGTGAAGCAAACAAACCAGTCAAACCAGCCACTTCATGCTGTTGACTTTGATGACCAATCATGTTTAAAAGTGCCGTGGTTCAGCATTCCTGCCTCTCCTTCAGGGCACCGTGGGTCCTAAGGTCATTCCATCCCAGATAGCTGCCACCTTCATGTGCTAGTAAAAGCTATTTTTTAAGGCCGTGAAGCCATCATGTATTTCTACATGCGACGTAGATGTACCTCAACCAATATTTTCATGAGAATAACCTCTCCATTCACCTCAGAGGTCGAGCAGCCATGTCAACTTCCTGCTGGTTATGTAACGGGGGGGAGAGGGGGTCCGCATTCTTCACCCCATTTCAACCGTATTTCTGGAAGAGACTCCTTCCCAGACACAACACATACAGCCAATAAGCAAGCTGCAGTATGTCCATGACCTCCTACCTCCTATTCTTAGCAGGTTATGAAGCAATATGTTAGAATATTATGAGGACACCCCACTACCCCCCCCCCACTGGCTGCAAAACATGATGATCCAGCAGATGAGCTGGTCTGCAGGTGTAAGGAACACCAGCATGGAAACAGAGCGGGTATTTTTAGATGGGGTCATTGGGGGCTCACAGTGTCTGCTTGGTTACGTAAGGTCAGATGTCAGCTTGGTAACATGCTAAGCTGCTGTTGCCAGTCAGCAAATGGAAGGTGGGAATCAAACAATATGGAATAGCGGGTCACACAAAGTCCACTGTCAGCTGCCAACATTCATCAATCATTTCATCCAGGGTCGTCTATCGGGAGCGGGGAACTGCACGATGATAAGAGGCCCAATTCAGATATGGACCCTCCCACCACACACGGGACACAGTAGTCAGGATGGCCGAGCGGTCTAAGGCGCTGCGTTCAGGTCGCAGTCTCCCCTGGAGGCGTGGGTTCGAATCCCACTTCTGACAATAACCTTTTAGTTGAATTATCATCATCACAGACAAGTATTACCCATACTTCCATCGCCGGGTGTGGAGTACGATGAAAAGAAAAGTTTACATTGTGCGCAAAAATGATGTAACTATGGCCATGAAGTCAAAATGTGATGGAAGTAAATACATAATATTAGCAGAAGAAAACCTATGAAGATTATTTCAGAAAAAAACTTCAGAAAAGGTTAGAATATAATGTAAATAAAGTTCCAAAATGACAAGAAGAACATTTACAAAGATTATTTGTAGTATATTATTAAGTATATTATGGAACATTTAAAAAAACAGCAAAAATGTGGGAAACAAAGAGCAAAGTTGACACTAATACTGGTAACCTATCTGACAAAGCTGAGATGTATTTTTTCTTGAAATATATGAGGAAATGATTCATTATAAAATCTCAAAGCGGCAAAGTTGCGTCCTTTCATTTTTCACGGCGTGGCTCTGAGGGGGAAAGCATCTGGCACTCACCGATGCCGGTGTTGGCGCTGACGACGAGCATGGCGAAGTCAGGGCAGTAGCTGGTGAGGCCAAAGATGGTGGTCTTTAGATATTTGTGGTGACCAGCCAGGTCCATGAACGTGATCATTTTTGAGGCGCTTTCACAGATCTCTTCTGCTGTTCGAGACTCGCTGTAGTTGACAACCTTAGGAGAGGCCACAGGAGACTTTGCTTCAAGGTCCATTGAGCGCTACGAGATGCTTCCGGTCTTTGTTGAACTCACCTCTCCTTTACGATTGAAGCCCAGGATCTCGAAGCTGATGCTGGACGTGCGCCCGGACTGGATCTCATGGAGATGTCTGAAGAGGTTGAGTCTGGCTCTCCCCCGTCCATTATCCAGCTCGCCTTGCGTCAAAACACCCAGCAGGGTGGACTTGCCAGAGTCCACGTTACCGAGCACGGCAACTCGCAAGTCCAGAAACTGTGACGTTGAATTTAAGATTAAAATGACGGACAAATGTCAAAATCCTCCTTTTTGTGGGGCTGCCTTGCTAACCTGCTGGTCATCCGGCACCTTCCGAATTAAGACTTCAGCAATGGTGAGAGGCCGATCGCTGTCGTAGTCCACCTCTGAGTGTCTAAGGATGGTCATGTCAGCCCCGACTCTGCAAACCACAAACATCAGTGTTGCATTTCCTTTTGCTTTTCCTTGGATTGACGGAAACACGAGGGAAGCCTCTTACTTCTCCGCCATCTTATGGAGGGTGGTCAGCGATGCCTTCATGTCCTCCTCAGACAGTCCCACCAACATACCGTTATCCTCCACCCCAATCTGATAGACGGCTTCACCGCGACCCTCCTGGAGCCGCCATTTCATCTGCGTGACCAGGTGCTCGAAGCGGCTTTGCGTGGGGTCCACGAGCTTTAGCTAATTTGGAAAATAAATAATAAATACACAAAATATCTGTCTGAATAAAAGACCTTTTTAATTAACAGGCCACTAGCCAAAGCTAATGCTACATATTGGAGCTGCTGCCGTCCGTTTTGGAGGCTCGGTGTAGCCTTCCTTTTTATGTTGCTATGTGAAATCAATGCACCCAGGAAGGAAGTTCTACTACAATACTCAAAGTATGACATCAATGTACCTGTTACTACATGCTCACAGCATGGATAGAAAACCATGACATGCATTCATTACCGGCCTCTTTTTACCTGTTTTTATATCTTTAGAACACACACAAAACATGCATGCAGTGCATTTTCCCTTAATAGCATACCATGAGATGCCGTGAACCCACGCGACCTTGACATACAGATGAAATAAACTACTCCAAGGTGGTGTAGGTGCTTACCTTGTACTCAATGTTACCCTCTTCAGCCTGTAGAAGAAGATGGAAGACAAAGAGTCAAAAACAACAAATACACAAAACAAAGACACGGCAACAGGTACGAAGGTAGATGAGCCGGGTACTAAATCAGCAAATACAGATGTACACATATACAGAAGATCACACATTTGAACTACTCTGTATTAACTGTAATAAGCTACTGGCATACTTTCACTTTATTGAAATATGAATTACTTAAAGGATGCAATTGCTATTATGCTTTTTCCACTTTTCTGACCTATAAATGTAGTTCAAATGTTGTATTCTGGTGTTACATCATGCCAAGGATTCAGCTCATGAGGATTGCGTATTTGAAAGCGAGCCCTGAAACAAATTTGGGATGGCTCTGAACGCCACATTTCATTGGGGTTTTTGGAACACTGCTTTATTTTATGGTACAATTTTTTTTATGGTACAAGCCAAGTGGACTAATCACAGCAGAGCGGGCGTGCCTGGAGGCGGGATAAATTAAAACCGACCGGGGAAGTCCAAGCAATTCCAGCTGGAATAGGTTCAGATTCTGGAAGATCTAGAAAGCTTTCTCGGGTGTGGTGTGTAGCTGCTCCATACAAAGCGCTGAAAATGAGCATAATAGTTCCTCTTTAACTAGGTTTTGGTGTAACTAGAAGATATTTGAGCAACATTATTTGGGCACTAAAAGGACACGCCCCCTTTTATATATTTACAAACACAGCTGTTGTTGCTATCTAGCAAGTCACACCTTTAAATTTAGAGCTGTAAAGCTGTAGACACTTAAAAAGGCACCCTAGCTGTATGTTGCATAACTATACGCTTCTTGTGTCACTTTTCTCAACTTTACTTTGGCAACAAGCTACGTGTTGTTGATTGTGGATCGCTATTGTTTGGTTAGCTAACAAAGAAAGCGGGATACATGATGCTATTCTGAGGCTAACACTTTTCACTTAGTAATACACGATTTATAAGACCATACTTCGCTTTTGACTTCCTTTATTTCATTTGTACGGACGCTTTTGGTTGTAACTAGCATTTTTATCCCATTCTTGCAGGTGCTAGAAGTATTATTTGGCAAGCTTACCTCTGGAGGTAGAAAGGGGGTGTTATTGCTCGGTTTGGAGCTTGGTTTAAAGTGTCGACCACTCGATTTCTTCTTGTTCTTCGCAGATGCTCTTCTGGGGATAAATTCGCAACCATTCCCGGACTTTACGTCACTTGAAGATCCACAATCATGTCCATTTTCTGAGGCAAAAAAGCCTGAAACCAGCGCATCCATAAGCTACTTGAGTGGTCCCGAGACGGTGGAAGGATGCGTTCAGGGACCGGGGTAAATAAAGTTTCTCGCTCGATTAAGTATATAGCTCAATGTAGTTGTGCCGGTGTTTGTGTTAGTCAGCCCCCCCGACCCCTTCCTAATATAAACACACCCTCCGAAGTCTCCAAAATAACAATAACAGCGGTCCTGGAGACGCTGGCTTTGAGTTTTCGGGGGTTACACGTCACACGGTGAAACGTCAGCATATGCGAATGGTTATAAGTACCGGGGCAGCCCAAAGAAGCGGTTGCCGTGTTGCAAGCTGTAAGCACCGCCCGACTACGCTACTCGTGTGAAAGCATCGTGCGCGCACGGTGCTTTGCAGGGCTTTGCGTCAGCCGACGAGGAAGTGGATGTTTGACACCAAGACTGACGAAAGTTGGCATTCAACTATGAAACCATATCGGCGCACTTTAGGAATGTTGTTTTATTTCATAACTACATTTCTTACTAACAAGGTTTCCTTTTTTAGCTTTGCTTCAAGTATCTGAGTATATTGCAATAATATACCAAACAAACAAATACCGTTTTCCCCTTTTTTCCGATTACATCATCCAATCAATGGATACGTCAAATAATAGTTTATTATATTCGGTGTAATGTGATTTTATTACACTACAGTGTTGACTGAGTGTTTATTCATAGACGACATGGCGGAAATTAATAAAATGCAAAATCCACCCATCATATTGATTTTTATATGAAAAATGTAATGTGTTTAAAAAGAGCAGTGAGCTGCAGAGGTCCAAAGTATGAGGTATATGGTGCCTGTCAATCAAATTTACGGATATGCATCATTCTTCTCAGAGGAAGAACCCAAGTCCCTCCTCTTGGGCCCAACGCCCTCCAGAGCATGACCTTGTGGCGACTCCACTGATTGGCCGGCCTGCCTGTGATGTGGGGGCACCACCCATCTGTTTCCCCTCGGCAAGAGACACGCTTTCGCTCCCAAACTCTCCAAAGTTCTCCTTGTTGGACATCGTTTGGTAAAAATGAGGCACCCACTGGTGATCGTGCTTTGCGTGGGGACACTGTTCTCCACGCCGGAGGCCGCGCCGATGGAGAAACTAGCAGATAAGAAGACGTGCGGCGATGAAGAATGCTCATGTAAGTGGAACAAGGAGCCATTCCAAGGGATCAGCATTCTGAAGGCACCTTGTGGGGTTTTTCTTCCAGATGTTCTCTCCATGGCCACGGCTTTGGAGGACTTCATAGCTCCAGACTGCAGATTCATCAACATCAAGAAGGAGCAGAAGGTGTACGTGTATTCTAAGCTCCTACCAGAGGAGGGCGCTGGAGTCTTCTGGTCTGGCAGTGTAGGTCCAGAACATCAGCAGGACAGAGACCGCATTGTGTGAGCTTCAGGGTTGTGTTGCTATGGTAGGTGTACAGCGAGCGCTACGTGGACCGGATGGGCATCATCGGGTACTTCCCTGCCACCCTGGTGAAGGAGACGCTGAGGTTCAGAGACGACACGGTTGAGCTTCCAACAACAGTCAGTATGGACGGGCCTTGGAGTTCCGAGTCCAACATATCCAACGCTTACCTTCATGCCTTTGTTTGTCACCGCAGAGCTTGGATTTCTCCTGCACTTAAGTTGGACGTGGTGGGGCACACCCTGGACCGGGGGCCAGCCGAGGACCAGTATTGACCCTTTAGTTTCTTCAAAAACACATTCAGTGCTGATATGACATTTCTTAGATTCCAATGTTTACCATATGCCAAATGGTCCCCGGGCCGCACTTTGGACACCCCTGATGTGGATGAGATGATGGATAGAACAGCCTTGTCAGTCTCCTGTGGCGATGGCCACAATAGATGGCCTGGGGGCCACGCCCGCCTCCCCGCAGTTTGTCATCTGACCCCCCCCCCCACCCAAAAACCCTAGACCAGTCTCAAATGTCGGCGCGACCAAGACTCATCGATTTCTGCTGTTTTGCCTCAAGGTGACAACGCCAACTCTTTAAACTCGTTTATCCAATTAGCTCGCTCACACATCAGCCCCCCCGCATCGCCCCCCCCTCCCTGGGATCAATATGCCTGATGACATTTCCACCAAAACGTCATTAGTCAAGCTAATATGCTCTTTTTCCATCACAAGCAAAGCGGCACACAATCAAGCACACAGATAGCTGGAGCTTCAGGCGGTCGCCATGGTGACAGTCCAAGATGGAGGCGCGTGCGTGCGTCAAGGAGCAGCTGCCAAAAGCAGACGCATGACGCAAAAGTACACCGCATGCTTTTGACCAGTTTTTCCAAAGCGAGGCACCCTGCCGAGCTGCTGATGGCGACTCACGGGAAACGGCCCCAGCTGTCTGACGCCTGTCAATCATCACCAGAAAAACATGTACTACACTACTATTCGTAGTATTGCAATATAGGCCACTTTACTAATCGTAGAGTATTTCAATATCTAGGCCACTTTTACTTCCCCCTCCACATTTGAAACAACAAATATTGCAATAAAAAAACACAAGAAAAAATGTCTCTCGTATGAAGCTGTGGCTAAATTCAGGGGGGGGGGGTGCGGAGGGGGGGGGGGGTGCACTAGTGTTGACCCTTTTTGACCTTTGTAGTTTGTGCTCACTTTGTGCTCACGTTAGGAACGTGGAGGTTCATCAAGGCAGGTCTGAGGTTCCAAAACTATGTTGACCATTACCGCCACCTGCTGACCACAATACTGCATATGACTAGTATTTATGTTCTGAGTAATACAGTAGCAGACCGTAGTCTCCCAAGTCTCACCACATACCACATAGCGAGGGAGCCAGCATCACATTCACTGATGGGAATGTTCTAACTGGGAGAACCAGGGAAGCTCATTGGTCCTCTTCCCCGTGTCTGGGCCTTCAGGTATCCTGTGTAGCTAGCATGTAGTATCCTGTGTACCTAGCAGGTAGTATCCTGTGTAGCTAGTAGGTGGTATCCTGTGTAGCTAGTAGGTGGTATCCTGTGTAGCTAGCATGTAGTATCCTGTGTAGCTAGCATGTAGTATCCTGTGTAGCTAGCAGGTAGTATCCTGTGTAGCTAGCATGTAGTATCCTGTGTAGCTAGCATGTAGTATCCTGTGTAGCTAGCATGTAGTATCCTGTGTACCTAGCAGGTAGTATCCTGTGTAGCTAGTAGGTGGTATCCTGTGTAGCTAGCATGTAGTATCCTGTGTAGCTAGCATGTAGTATCCTGTGTAACTAGCCTGTGTAGCTAGCATGTAGTATCCTGTGTAGCTAGCATGTAGTATCCTGTGTAGCTAGCATGTAGTATCCTGTGTAGCTAGCATGTAGTATCCTGTGTAGCTAGCAGGTGGTATCCTGTGTAGCTAGCATGTAGTATCCTGTGTAGCTAGCATGTAGTATCCTGTGTAGCTAGCATGTAGTATCCTGTGTAGCTAGCATGTAGTATCCTGTGTAGCTAGCATGTAGTATCCTGTGTAGCTAGCATGTAGAATCCTGTGTAGCTAGCATGTAGTATCCTGTGTAGCTAGCATGTAGTATCCTGTGTAGCTAGCATGTAGTATCCTGCGCATCTAGGCTAAGACTTTAGTAGAAAGCGGCGTGTTAAGCGTAATGGCGCCAGCATCGATCGTGGGGGATATCCTGGCCGAGCGTCGGGGCGGAATGAGCAATGAGATCCTGGTTGAGGATCTCTGAATGCATTTGAGCTCCTTTATTGACCCTCCTGGAATAACCGGAGCGAGGTTTATTGACCCACGGCCTGTTTGACTGTGGAGTGATTGCTGGCTGATGCTGGCTGTGTGCTGACCCCCCCCCCCCCCCCCCCCCCCGATGCCGGCTGGGAGTGAATGTCGGGCGTCTGGCTCAGCTGCTCTACTGTAGCTACTGTAACCTTTCTTCACACTCTGGCCGTGCCGTAATCCCCCCCCCCCCCCAGGCTGGATCAGGTAACCCAGCTCTCACATTGGTGCTAAGACGCTCTTGGAAGCACATGATTTGTATTTGCTGTGGGGGCCACGCTAATAAAACACATCATGTAAAGGCAAGATGATGCAATTATTTCAATGATTTATTCCAAAAAAGATCAGCCATATTTCTACATATTTCTACATATTACTCATGTGACTACAACCATAACTTACAAGGATGGAGTCATATGCTTATGAGGAAAAGAAACTGCTAGCTTGAAATATTAAAACTTCTATTCTAAAACAGAATACCGTTACCAATAAAGTTCAATAAAGTTTGTAAAATCAAACCATTTCACAGGAATAAAATGACAAAATGATGAGGAGAAAAATAGATTTATAAGATAGAAACTCTTTGAATCTTACCAAAGTCCATTTTTAAATCACCTCATTATGGGAGTCAAACGCTATTTGTGTATGTTTTCTTCTATTCTTACTATAATAATTCATATTGTACATAAATAAGCTCCTCCAAGAATTCATGTTGGTGTTTATGTTCCAAGAATAAAGTGGTAGTTTATTATCGACTTTTTGTGGTTGCTAGCATAGCATCTTGGATATTTTGGGACTGAAGGCAGTGAGCATGGCGCTATGGCGCTATGGCGCTATGGCGCTATGGCGCTATGGCGCTATGGCGCTATGGCGCTATGGCGCTATGGCGCGATGGCGCTATGGCGCGATGGCGCTATGGCGCTATGTCACCAGCCTGATCCATGCCAAATGCCGCCTGTTTGCTTTCTTAATGGAGCGCGTTGTTGGTGTGCAGCGAGGGGGGGTGGGGGGTGGGGGGGGCCTTGCTAGCGTCTCCATTAGCGCTAATGGAAAGAACACGCCACTCTTCCTCCTCATCCCCGTCAGGGTCGCCTTTCTCATCACGCCCAGCCCGAGCGCCAACATGGACATGAGTGAGGCTGGTCACCGTGATGACGTCAAGGGTCAAAGGTCAGGTTGGTGTCAGCGCCTTGGCAGGAAGGGCCACGTTTTCATCTCGTTCTCCAGGGTGGACGGCGGAGGAGACCATGCATCCAACATCAAAGCGGGGTCGTCATCCAGTCCATCCATCCATCCTCCATCCATTCTTCCATCTATCCATCCTCCATCCATCCATCCATCCATCCTCCATCCATTCTTCCATCCATCCATCCATCCTCCATCCATCCATCCATCCACCCACCCATCCATCATCCATCCATCCACCCATCCACCCATCCACCCATCCATCCTTCATTCATCCATCCATCCATGCTCCATCCATCATCCACCCATCCATCCTCCATCCATCCATCCATCCATCCATCCATCCATCCATCCATCCATCCATCCATCTTCCATCCATCCATCCATCCATCCATCCATCCATCCTCCATCCATCCATCCATCCATCCATCCATCAATCCATCCATCCATCCATCCTCCATCCATCCATCCATCCATCCATCCATCCATCCATCAATCCATCCATCCATCCATCCATCCATCCATCCATCATCCTCCCCTTGTAAGGAGGCTTCTTTTCCATGTTTTCAGTTTCCTGTGGTTTCTGGTTGGTCCAAGCTACAGAAATCATGTATTGACTGCAGAGTGGCAGTGGGGTGTGTGGGAGGAACCCTGTGGGGGGGGGGGGGGGGGGGGTGATTAGTAAACATCAGCATCCACTTATAGACGACACTTCAACTTCCCAACTGGTTCATGCTGTTTTGGAATATTATGTAAGCATGACAGCGTTGTTAAGTATTTATGCACGTGCACGTACGTGCATCTCCATCACGTCCTGGTAGAAGGACATCCATCAGGCCTCAACGCTGCGGCGTGAAGACATGGAGGACTTCCACAGGAACTCCAACATGCAACACGCGTGACATCACAGGCCACGCCACTCATCCATTGGCTGCAACCCGACTTTCGTACTTAATCCTCCTCTTCCTCATCCTCCACACAGGAACACTGACAGCCTTTATACTCTTCCATAAGAACAATATACATCATACGATATAAGATATACACGTGGAATAAGAAGACAAAGGCAAAGACTTTGGCTCTTCAAATACTTGTTATGGTTATGAGTTTGTAATATAAGATAGAAATATATACAATATATACAATATAGTCCAACAACACAACCAAATACAGGTGCACTGACAATAAGCACAGGTAAGGGAACAGCTATGGATATGATACCAATATGATACCAGGTATGGATATGATACCAATATGATACCAGGTATGGATATGATACCAATATGATACCAATATGATACCAGGTATGGATATGATACCAATATGATACCAGGTATGGATATTATACCAATATGATACCAGTTATGGATATGATACCAATATGATACCAGGTATGGATATTATACCAATATGATACCAGGTATGGATATGATACCAATATGATACCAGTTATGGAGATGATACCAATATGATACCAGGTATGGATATGATACCAATATGATACCAGGTATGGATATGATACCAATATGATACCAGTTATGGATATGATACCAATATGATACCAGGTATGGATATGATACCAATATGATACCAGTTATGGATATGATACCAATATGATACCAGCTATGGATATGATACCAATATGATACCAGGTATGGATATGATACCAATATGATACCAATATGATACCAGGTATGGATATGATACCAATATGATACCCGGTATGGATATGATACCAATATGATACCAGGTATGGATATGATACCAATATGATACCAGGTATGATATGATACCAATATGATACCAGGTATGGATATACCAATGATACCAGTTATGGATATGATACCAATATGATACCAGGTATGGATATGATACCAATATGATACCAGTTATGGATATGATACCAATATGATACCAGGTATGGATATGATACCAATATGATACCAGTTATGGATATGATACCAATATGATACCAATATGATCCCAA